>NW_026576109.1:0-110000 GCF_028641065.1 Leucoraja erinaceus | reverse complement strand
TGTACTGATGTATATTATTTTCGGCACTGATTGGATAGCGTGCAACTATTTTTTTTATTTCATCGCTCTCCAGGTGAAAATAATAACCATGATATTTAAACTAAACTTTTCTTGCAGATATTAAAGGTAAATACAATTTTTTAGAGGTGCAGAATCTGCTTCAATGACACGAGAGTCCACCCTTATCCGTATCCCGTGAGTCTCCTCCAACCTCATATATTGCATCCGCTCCTCTAGATGTCAGCTGATCTACATCGGTGACAAGCGCAGGCCGGGCGATCGTTCCGCCGAACACCTCCGCTCGGTCCGCAATAACCAACCTGGCTCAGCACTTCCTCCACCCATTCCTCATCCGACCTCTCTGTCCTGGGTCTCGTCCATGGCCAGAGCGAGCAATACCGGGAATTGGAGGAACAGCACCTCGTATTCCGCTTGGGGAGTCTGCATCCTGTGGAAATGAACATTGAATTCACCCAATTTTGTTAGCCCTTGCTGTCTCTGCCCCTTCCTCAGCCCTCGGGCGGTCTCCTCCTCCTTTTTCCTTTCTTCTCCCCGCCACCCCCCATCAGTCTGAGGAAGGATTTAGGCCCGAAACGTTGCCTATTTCCCTTCGCTCCATAGATGCTGCTGCACCCGCTGAGTTTCTCCAACATTTTTGTGTACCTCCCGTGACAATATGCTTATTGCTCTACCGGCCATGATGATTATTTGGAGGTGAAGGCGGAATTCGATTGCATTTAACATTGCCGAGGCAATCTAATACATATTCCACAAGGTGGCAACAATGACTCGGTAATAATCGTCAGCCATGTTACAGATTGTGTTCAATAACTTCAGATGTGATCAGTAACTTCGCTTTTACTAACTCAGTTATTTTCAATTTATCACATGTTATCATTTTCTAATACACTTTTATGTCTGTTTTTCTCCCCATATATGTTTCCGGAGTCGGATTACAAGCATTACCTGTGCATGGTTAACGTACTTTCTGTTGCAAGTTTGCACTGGCGTCTTCCAACTCAATACACTAAGTTGCGCACACCGTTGAAGAGTTGTCAGCCCGGCGCATACCTTTCCCCATTTCGAAACATAGAAAAATGGATGCATTCGTAGGCCATTCGGCCCTTCGAGTCAGCACCGCCATTCAATGTGATCATGGCTGATCATCAAAAATCAGTACCCCGTTCCTGCCTTTTCCTCATATCCCCTGACTCCGCTATATTTAAGAGCTCTATCTAACTCTCTCCTGAAAGTATCCAGAGAACCGTCCTCCACCGCCCTAAGCACTAGATCTAACTCGCTCTTGAAGAGAGATATTTAATTTGCTTTATTAAATATCAAAACAAGTACAAACAATAAACATGCGTATTATTACACAATCTTCTACACATTTACATAGAAACATAGAAACATAGAAACATAGAAAATAGGTGCAGGAGTAGGCCATTCGGGCCTTCCAGCCTGCACCGCCATTCAATATGATCATGGCTGATCATCCAACTCAGTATCCTGTACCTGCCTTCTCTCCATACCCCCTAATCCCTTTAGCCACAAGGGTCACATCTAACACCCTCTTAAATATAGCCAATGAACTGGCCACAACTACCTTCTGTGAATTCCACAGATTCACCACTCTCTATGTGAAAAATGTTTTTCGCATCTCGGTCCTAAAAGATTTCCCCCTTATCCTTAAACTGTGACCCCTTGTTCTGGACTTCCCCAACATCGGGAACAATCTTCCTGCATCTAGCCTGTCCATCCCCTTAATCTCCGTCACTCATGCACTCACCACGTCCTCAGTGATATCCGGGACACCGCCCTAAGCACGTGAACCAGATGACTGAAGGCGTTTCACTGCAGTCCTTTGGAACAATCTCCAAGACCCGTCGAGGGCCACTGTATAGATCTCCCGTTTACACAACCACTCGGTCCTTGAGCGAGAAAGATGGAGATCGTCGTTCTGTTTACTCTCATTGTATGCTTCCTCGGTGAGTAGCTCTCGGAGGAGCATGGGCGAACGAAATAACATTTCCCCGGTGAGTCCCCGATTGATTATTGGTTCTGGATAATTTTAGCGAGCTAAACAGCCCCCGGCTCCACAGATGACCCGAGTGACGTCTCCCTTGGAGCTGTGTATAAAGTTGGTAACGTAGGGGAGGGCCAAGTTCCACCTTGCAGACTAATCAATACTGGCATTTCGAATTTGCATCACCATGCTCCCGCCACCCCCCCCCCCCCACCCCCCCCCCCCCCCCCCCCCCCCCCCCCCCCCACCGCCCCCTCCACTGTAACACTATATCCGAGCCAACACTCCCTGAAGGACGTGGTCCTGTGCTGGAGTGTTGTAGTGTAGGATTCCAACTGTCTGCCAATTTTGTGCAGATATACCTTGATTTGCTTCTGCCGCAGTCCAATGCCATGATAAAGACGTTCCTGGGACCCTCTGTAAGCCACTTTCATTGACCACATTACATGCTAATGAAGGAAAGAACTTGCAGAAGCTGGCTTAAATCATCCGCTTCAGCTACATATTGGGTTTATTTATCACCTGCACAGTGGGACAGTGAGGAGCTTTGTTTTGCAAATTACCAAATCAGATCAGATAATAAATAAATACGATTAAGGTCAACCTCAGTACCATAGATCCAGCAAAGTGAAAAGATGCGGTGTGCAAAATATTATTTTCAGCATTGTAGCGCGCGGGTTCCATAGACAAAGTCCAATGCATGCAATGTGTAACCGTGGATGGGACAGTTCCCCAGTGTTTAGTGGGACCGCTCAGCGTCCCGATAACAGGGCAGGAGAAACTGTTCCTGAGTCTGCTGGTGCGCGCTCCCAAACTACTGTATCTTATTCCCGACGGGGGCGGGGAGATGAAGGAATGATCTGAGACATCTTTGATTATTTCGACCGCATTTCCAAGACATCGTAAAGTGCTCACGGACCCCTACAATTGACCCGAGGCCTATTCCTCCAGAGTAGCGTTTGTTCCAAGTTAACGAGCACAAAATATTTTTTGAGGGTCACTTTTAATCAAGGGTCCTTTTTATTGTTTCCTAACCGGGTCATAGGTCTGAGTGCAGGAAATTCGGTAAGTCAGCCGCAATCATCAAAAAAAAGTAGAGAAGGCGAAGGGGTGATGCTTTCATGCAGCTACACCACTACAGAAAGCACCTATTCGTTGTACTGGTACAGACAACAAGCGGAGAATGTACCTGTGTTTATTGTGCGGCAGAAGTCTTGGGAGGGACAAGGGAGAGGCGAAGGATTCGGGACACGTTTCTTTTCGGAGCTGGACACCAAGACCAAGTGGAATAATTTAATGATCACCGGGTTGAAATTAACCGACTCTGGCCTGTATTACTGCGCTTTCGAAGGCACAGCGATGGAAAGCAGCGTCATATCAGTACGAAAACTCCAATTGCCTGTGGTGCAGAACACCTGCCTGTTGCCGGCTTTGTGAACACATGCCAAGTGCCACCGCAACGCTCAGTCACAGGCCGACAGGAAACCCTGGGTACTTCGGTTCAAGCTGTCAGCAACCGTTCCCATTGGAACCGTAGCCATGGAGGCGATTCAAAATTCGTGGAAATTGTTGCAAGATTCACCAGGGTATCCTAACGCAAATATCAATGAACAAAAAAAAGCATCAATTAAACATCGATGGCAGATGTCGAACAAATAATTTTTGTAACATCAATCCGCGTTGACATCCAACTGTCAATCAATTTGCGTGCCGAACGTACTACAGTCCACATATCTACTCATTGCACCCGGTGGAGCGTTTGTGCATGAATGCAGGGTGGGAGGGCTGCTGCGATTTGCATAGCTGGCTAGTGTCAACGTGGATGCATAGCTGTGGCAGTTTTATTGAACACCGGAGCTGGCTTTAAAACAATCCAATATCATTGAACCGGGGGCGAAGCAGATCCGGGTATTCCGACGTGTACAGACATTTTGGGCACCAGCATCATTCTGGTTACTTCCACAAGACTTCCACAACACAGAAGCAGTCCCTAACATAAGCAGTCCCTAACTTTAATTCCGCTTCACATTCCAACATGAAGGCCTCCGGCTTCCCCCAATGTCAGGGTGAAACCAAACTCGAACTAAAGGAACAACGTATATTCCATGTAACATCGGGAGCCTGGGAGCTCCAAACCGGCGTGGCCTTGTCGGCTTCGGGTGCCGCGGTCTCCAGCTGGGAAGCGGCCGTTTCAGGTGGCCCAGCCGCTGAGAGGACTCTCCCGACGCCGAGGCAAGCCCACCCGGTGAGAACGGCTAGGAACATCGGGCCTCCGTAGAGGCAATTGCGGTGGCCTCAATAGGCCTGACTTTGGGTGAATTTGGGGTTGGGGACTGGATATTGTGCCTTCCCCCACAGTGGTATCCATTGTGGGGGGATGATGTTTTTTGTCTGTACGTAATCCTGTTAGTCTTTGTCCAAGATGGCTGTCGTGAACGGAGAGTGGACGCTGGCGCGCTTTAGCTGCCGCCGCTCTCTCTTCACATTGTGTTTTTGATTTTTTGTTTTTGAAACATAGAAACATAGAAACATAGAAATTAGGTGCAGGAGTAGGGCATTCGGCCCTTCGAGCCTGCACCGCCATTCAATATGATCATGGCTGATCATCCAACTCAGTATCCCGTACCTGCCTTCTCTCCATACCCCCTGATCCCCTTAGCCACAGGGGCCACATCTAACTCCCTCTTAAATATAGCCAATGAACTGCCCTCAACTACCCTCTGTGGCAGAGAGTTCCAGAGATTCACCACTCTCTGTGTGAAAAAAAGTTCTTCTCATCTCGGTTTTAAAGGATTTCCCCCTTATCCTTAAGCTGTGACCCCTTGTCGTGGACTTCCCTAACATCGGGAACAATCTACCTACATCTAGCCTGTCCAACCCCTTAAGAATTTTGTAAGTTTCTATAAGATCCCCTCTCAATCTCCTAAATTCTAGAAAGTATAAACCAAGTCCATCCAGTCTTTCTTCATAAGACAGTCCTGACATCCCAGGAATCAGTCTGGTGAACCGTCTCTGCACTCTCTCTATGGCAATAATGTCCTTCCTCAGATTTGGAGACCAAAACTGTACGCAATACTCCAGGTGTGGTCTCAGAAAGACCCTGTACAACTGCAGTAGAACCTCCCTGCTCCTATACTCAAATCCGTTTGCAATGAAAGCTAACATACCATTCGCTTTCTTTACTGCCTGCTGCACCTGCATGCCTACCTTCAATGACTGGTGTACCATGACACCCAGGTCTCGCTGCATCTCCCCCTTTTCCCAATCGGCCACCATTTAGATAATAGTCTGCTTTCCTGTTTTTGCCACCAAAATGGATAACCTCACATTTATCCACATTATACTGCATCTGCCAAACATTTGCCCACTCACCCAGCCTGTCCAAGTCACCTTGCAGTCTCCTAGCATCCTCCTCACAGCTAACACTGCCCCCAGCTTAGTATGATCCGCAAACTTGGAGATATTGCCTTCAATTCCCTCATCCAGATCATTAATATATATTGTAAATAGTTGGGGTCCCAGCACTGAGCCTTGCGGTACCCCACTAGTCACTGCCTGCCATTGTGAAAATGACCCGTCACTCCTACTCTTTGCTTCCTGTTTGCCAGCCAGTTCTCTATCCACATCAATACTGAACCCCCAATGCCGTGTGCTTTAAGTTTGTAAGTTTGCTTTAAGTTTTGTACTGATTTCTGTTTTTAATTTGTGTTTCTGTGATGTATTTTTTATTTATTTTATTCTGATTATATGTTTTTATTCCTGTTAATCTCTGTAAGATGTCTTTGAGATGTCTGAAAGCCGCCCAAAAATAAAATTGATTATTATTATTATTATTATTATTATTATTATTATTATTATTATTATTATTATTATTATTATTATTATTATTATTATTATTATTATTATTATTATTATTATTATTATTCCCCCTGATATACACACAAAAAGCTGGAGTAACTCGGCGGGACAAGTAACATCTCTGGAGAGAAGGAATTAGTGACATTTCTGGTCGAGACCCTTCTTCAGACGATTCCCCCTGGCTAGTTTATATCAGTAACATCAAGATTTAACTCTCCAATATCATGTAACTCGCTTCCCCTCTGGCCCTTTCTCTTTCTTTCTTATCTGTTCAGGTCCTCTCATACCACTTCGGCCGATATTCCCGCTTTCTAACACACCTACCGGCACCCCACTGGGCCCCTATCCACTCTAGTCCAGTGCGTCACCATCACTCCCTTACTTAATTCCACTTTTAACGTCTTACCAGATTTGATCACCTGCACCCTTCGGAAGTCTCCACTTATCCCTCACGATTCGCTGACCCCCGCTATTCACAATAGAATTGAATTGAATTGGATTCAATTTATTTTGTCATTCAGACCTGCTCAGACCGTGCACAAGTTCCCACGTCCACAAGTTATAGTAGAAGTAGTCCATTCGGCCCATCGAATCTCCTCCGCCATTCAAGCATGGCTGATCTCTGCCTCCAAATCCTAGTTTATTGCCTTCGCACCATAACCCTTGACACCCGTTCTGATCAATAAAGTGTCTGACTTCAGCCAATATTCCGCGATTGGCCTCCACAGGCCCCTGTGGTAATGAGTTCCACAGATTAATTACACTCTGACTATTTCTCCTCACATCCTTTCCAAAAGAGCGCCCTTTAATTCTGAGGCTATGACCTCTAGTCCCAAGGCACTCCCAACTGTGGAGACCTCCTTTCCACATCCAATATATCTATGCTTTTCATTACTCTGTAAGTTTCGAAAACCCCACACGTCAACCTTCTAAACTCCAGCGAGTAGAGGCCCAGCGTTGCCAAACGCGCATCATATGCTAACCCACGTATTCAATAGACAATACACAATAGACTATAGACAATGGGTGCAGGAGGAGGCCATTCGACCCTTCGAGCCAGCACTGCCATTCAATGAGATCATGGCTGATCATCCACAATCAGTACACCGATCCTGCCTTCGCCCCATATCCCTTGACTCCGCTATCTTTAAGAGCTCTATCTAACCCTCACTTGAAAGAATCCAGAGAATCGGCCTCCATTACTTTCTGAGGCAGAGAGTCCAACCGATTCATAACTCCATGGGTGAAAAAGTTTGTCCTCATCTGCGTTCTAAATGGCCAACCCATAATTCTAAAACTGTGGGCCCTGGTTCTGGACTCCCCCAAAATTGGGAACATGTTTCCTGCCTCCATCGTGTCCAGTCCCTTTATAATCTTATATGTTTCATAAGATACCCTCACATCCTTCTAAGCTACAGTGTATACAAGTCCAGTCGCTCCATTCCTTCATCGTATGACAGTCCCGCCATCCGGGGAAATACCCTCGTGAATCTACGCTGCACTCCCCCCAAGAGCAAGAATGGCGACAACAACTGCACACAATACCCCAGGCGTGGTCTCACTAGGGCATGTGGAACTGCCGAATGACCTCTTTGCTCCTATACTCAACTCCTCTTGTTCTGAAGAACAACATGCATTAGCTTTCTTCATTGCCTGCTGAACCTGCATGCTTACTTTCAGTGGCTGATGAACAAGACCACCCAGAACACGTTGTACCACCCATTTTCCTAACTTGACACCATTCAGGTAATAATCTGCCTTCCTGTTCTTGCCATCAAAGTGGATAATCTCACACGTGTCCACATTACACTGCATCGGCCATGCATCTGCCCACTCACCCAACCTGTCCAAGTCACCTTCCATCATTATAGCAACCTCCTCACAGTTCACACTGCCACCCAGCCTTGTGCCATTTGCAAATTTGCTAATGTCACTTTTAATCCCTTCATCTAAATCATGAACTTACATTGTAACAGCTGCGGTCCAAGCCCCGAGCCTTGCGGTACCCAACTGCCAACCTTTCTGTAAGGGACCCATTAATCCCCACTGTTTGTTTCCTGTCTGCCAACCAGTTTTCTATCCATGTCATTACCCTACCCCAGTTCCATGTGCTCTAATTCTGCCCACTAATCTCCGATGTGGGACGATATCAAAGGTTATCTGAAAGTCCAGGTCACTACATCTACTGGCTCTCACTTGTCTATTTTCCTAGTTACATCCTCAAAACATTCTAGAAGATTAGTCAAGCATGATTTCCCAATCATTAATTCATGCTGACTCAGAACGGCCCTGTTACTGCTATCCACATGTACCGCTATTGAATATGTTATGATTGAATATAATATATAATATAACTGAATATAATTATAATGTTTTATACATTCTTCCCCACTACCGATGTTAGGCTAACTGGTCTATAATTCCTTGTTTTCTCTCTCCCTCCTTTCTTAAACAGTTAGATATCATTAGCTACCCTCCAATCCACAGGAACTGATCTTGAATCGATATAACATTGCGAAACGATCATCAATGCGTCCACAGGTTCCCTGGGATGCAGACCATCAGGCCGTGGAGATTTCTCAGCCTTCAGTCTACCCAACACCAGGTCCTTCTCAATGTGAATTTCATTCAGTTATTTCGTCACCCCAGATAATCTGGCCA
Source organism: Leucoraja erinaceus (assembly GCF_028641065.1). Taxonomy (NCBI): domain Eukaryota; kingdom Metazoa; phylum Chordata; class Chondrichthyes; order Rajiformes; family Rajidae; genus Leucoraja; species Leucoraja erinaceus. The sequence continues at coordinate 101,455 of NW_026576109.1, read as the reverse complement.
CTAGTACATCAGGAAGATTGTTTGTGTCCTCCTTAGTGAAGACTGTTCCATAGTACCTGTTCAACTCATCTGCCATTTCCTTGTCTCCCAAAATAAATTCACCCTTTTCAGTCTTCAAGGGTCAAACGTTGGTCTTAAATATATTTTTCCTGCGCAGCGACTCAAAGAGAACTTGCACATCTTGCATGTGTATGTGACAAATACACTTGACTTGACTTGACTTGACTTGACTTGACTTGACTTGACTTGACTTGACTTGACTTGACTAGACTTGACTTGACTTGAGGCTGATAAGGACAGAAACTAGACATCACTAACACTCACCTATTTCAAAATCATATCAACTTTATAATTTTCAGTGGTGGAAAATAAGACAGAAACTATCGGTAATGCGTAAGTTTTGAACCATGTTTTAATTAGTTTGAATGGGAATTGAACAACGCCCTTCAACTGTCTTCTGAACTTAATCTGCGTCCCCGCGTAAATGCACGAGTTGGTGCAAGAACTGAGGAGCTCCAGCATGTATCCGCTTTCCTGAAGGATAAACTTTGGATCAGCGGAATTGGAGCCGCTGGCATAGTTATTGCTGGTCAATTGCACAAATAGAAAATTCACGACATACGTCAATCGCAACAGGAGAAAACTACCCGATATCGCCATGAGTAAAATGATAGACTTCCTCCTGTTCTCCATCTCCGTGTCATTCTGTCTGTCTCCGTTGCTCTGGGCCCGGAGCCTCTTGCGGGCTTCATTCGCCTTTAGGATGTATCTGATGGTCAGAACATTGAGTAGAAAAATGAGAAGGAAAGGGACACATGGGTTTAACATCCGGTGCAGCCAGTCATAAACCCTCCATGCAATGGAAGAGTAGTACATTTGGTTTATCGTGCAGAACCAGGGCACGTTATCGACCACGTACACTGGCACGTATATAAAATAAGAAGGGACGTTCTTTAAACAACCCGCCGCACAGACAACTCCAATAACGGCAGCCGCGTTTTTCTCCGTGCAATATCTGAGCTTGCGTCGGTGACAGCAAATGGCGATGAATCGATCGAAGGTGAAGGCGACGGTCAACCAAACGGACGTGTCCTTGGATGCCCAGCTGAGGAGAATAATAAGTTTGCAGGCGGGAATGGTGGACAAAAAACTGACAGGGAAATACATAGCACGTAGCCGACTCAGTATCACTGCCGTGATAATGACGAGGAGATCCGCCACCGCCATGAACACGAGGTAGCGGGTGATACACTTGGCGAGGCCGCATCTTCCTTGCGCCAGGATCACAATGGTCAACGCGTTCGCCGTGTGAGAGAGATAGAGAGATAGAAAATCCAGTAACTAAAATAGCGTTTGCCTGTTACATCAACATGTTTGAATGGCGACGATGCATTCGTAATATTGCTCCCTGTCCCACTTAGGAAACCTGAACGGAAACCTCTGGAGACTTTGCGCCCCACCCAAGGTTTCCGTGCGGTTAACGGTGGTTTTTGTCAGTCTCCCTACCTGCTTCCACTACCTGCAACCTCCGGCAACCACCTGCAACCTCCGGCAACCACCTGCAACCTCCGGGAACCGCACGGAAACCATGGGTGGGGCGCAAAGTATCCAGCGGTTTTCGTTCAGGTTTGATAAGTGGGACAGGGGCATATATCTTTCACTGTTCCAACAGCGATTGAAACACATCAGTTTAACGACGGAAATTTGTTACATTTCGCAGATCATTGCAGATCAATCTAAACTTTAAAATTCCACTTAAATAACAGAGAGAAAGAAATAAGGCATAAAAGAAAATTAAGTCGTGGAATTTCAAAACGAACAATATTGGCAATAATGTGCAGGAAGGAACCGCAGATGCTGATTTGAACCGAAGGAAGACACAAAACGCTGGAGTAACTCTGCGGGACAGGCAGCGTCTCTGGAGAGGAATTCCAGATATGCTGTCTGTGCCGCTGAGTTACTCCAGCATTTTGTGTCTAATATTGAGAATAAACATGGCGAGAGTTTTAATCGTCTGCGAATTGACATCAAGTGAAGTTACAGAAGCTTATAAAACCACTCGTGGTAGCGGTTAAACGACACGAAAGTACACAAAAATGCTGGGGAAACTCAGCGGGTGCAGCAGCATCTAGGAGCGAAGGAAATAGGCAACGTTTCGGGCCGAAACCCTTCTTCAGACTGATGGACACGACCCGAGGCGGCTCAATGCACATCAATGCTATTGTGAAGCGAATGATCTGAAAGAGCGCAGCAGATCGCAGCAGATCGCGTGATTAATTGCAGTGACATGCAATCTCGTGGAGGGACAGCAGGCTTTGCAATACATGTAATAAATGTTGAAAATTCGTCCGCATTTGCTATGCATAGTTATGCGGAAGAGTGATTCATGGATACGTGGAAATAATATGAAACATGCACTGTATCCATGAAATCATTTAACCAAAGCCAAGCGGAAAATCCCAGTGCTACATTTCGGCCGAAGAAATGACAGATCGCTCAGTACTCAGCAAATACAGAAATATGGAAACACGAAAGGCACTGAATTATTCAGCTCAATGCTCGATGCAATTGTATACGAGACAAGAACCTTCACTCGCATACTGTAGCTGGGAAAATAGTTATTTTTCTGTCTCACTGCCTTCGACCTTTACTGCCACACGGTGATAAGAACGGAAATACATTATCACGGTAGCCAATTATTGCAGAACATCAGCGGTAGCATTATGGGGCTGAATATCTACAATGAAATATAATTAATACAAAATGTCTTCGATCAGGAAAGACCTGGGGAATGGGAACCGGAAAGGCAAGCACGCATATACAATTAAGGATAAGTACTGTTAGTGTCGGTTATTAGTTTAATATCTTTGTATTTATGGTTCGATATTTATTTATTACATGCCATTGCGAAACGCAATGATGGATGCATATATTAAAAGTGGCAACGCGGGACACTAACTCGGGGAGCCCTTCTAGAGGTGCAACCACGGAGCCAATTTGCGATCCATTCAGCTATCTCTCCTTGGATCCCATGAGATCTAACCTCCCAGAGCAGCCTACGACGCGGCACCTTTGTCGAACGCCTTACTAAAGTCGTTGTACACGACAACCACATTTCTGCCCTCATCTTCATTTTTGCTCACGTCTTCAAAAAGCTCAATCAGATTTGCTAGACAGGAACTCCCGCGTACAAATCTATGCTCGCTGTCCCGAATCAGCCCTTGCCCATCCAATTGCCTGTATATCATATCGCTCGGAATACTCTCCAGTAACTTACCAACTACAGATGTTCAGCTCACCGGCCTATAGTTCCCAACATTTTCCTAGCAGCCGTTCTTGAAAAGAAGCATAACATTTGCCACCCTCCAATCCTCTGGAACCTGTCCTGTATTTAAGAACGATTTATAAATTTCAACCAGGGCTCCCGCAATTTCCTCTCTAGTTCCTCGCAATGTCCTCGGATGTATCTGATCAGGCCCCGGTGATTTGTCTACCTTCAAACACGACAGCACCTTCAGTTCTTCCTCGACGGTTACCCTGGCTGCCCTTCTAAATATATCTGTAAATAGTTAATTAACAGTTAAAATATGTCCATGGCTACTCGAGAACATCGACCGTTTTCAGTAGACGTGGAGCAAATAAAATAACGTGAAAGAGGTAAATATTCAAACAATGATATTTGGAGCATTATTGTGGCATCGTCGTCTTTGTGTTAGGTATCGATTACATATCAAGTTATTAAGGGATAGAAACATAGAAATATAGAAATTAGGTGCAAGAGTAGGCCATTCGGCCCTCGAGCCTGCACCGCCATTCAATATGATCAGGGCTGATCATCCAACTCAGTATCCCGTACCTGCCTTCTCTCCATACCCTCTGATCCCCTTAGCCACAAGGGCCACATCTAACTCCCTCTTAAATATAGCCAATGAACTGGCCTCGACCACCCTCTGCGGCAGAGAGTCCCAGAGATTCAACAACACTCAGTTCCAGAGATCCTCTGTGTGAAAAAAGTTCTTCTCATCTCGGTTTTAAAGGATTTCCCCCTTATCCTTAAGCTGTGACCCCTTGTCCTGGACTTCCCCAACATCGGGAGCAATCTTCCTGCATCTAGCCTGTCCAACCCCCTTAAGAATTTTGTAAGTTTCTATAAGATCCCCTCTCAATCTCCTAAATTCCAGAGAGTATAAACAAAGTCTATCCAGTCTTTCTTCATAAGACAGTCCTGACATCCCATGAATCAGTCTGGAGAACCTACTCTGCACTCCCTCTATGGCAATAATGTCCTTCCTCAGATTTGGAGACCAAAACTGTACGCAATACTACAGGTGTGGTCTCACCAAGACCCTGTACAACTGCAGTAGAACCTCCCTGCTCCTATACTCTAATCACCGCGGAGGCACAATGATGGGAGGTGTACAATAGCCATGTCAAGCAGAGTAAAGTGGCTGAAAATATAATTAACACAATAAGCTGCTTTGGACTGTTCGTCCTCAATATCCACACGTTACCTGGGACACCGAACGCTGCCAGAGCTGAATAATAAACTGCAAAGACCGGGCCGTTCCCAGGCGCGTGCATTTTCCGTGTGAACGCAGTGCTGATCGCTTGCACTCTGAAGCAAGCACCTCGCCCCATCTATTTATGCCAGGCGGCCGTCCCTGGGGCGGCGGTTGCCATGGATCATCAGTGTTGTTAGTCACAATTTTCCGAACAAATAGATTCTCGCTGTTTTAACGCTGATCCGAATTAATGGACGAGACAATTCTTGGAGCGATCATAACAGCGTTTGAAGACGTTCTGGATATACAATACAATACAATACAATACAATATTTATTGTCATTTGAACATCAGTGAGGCTCAAACGAAAGTCTGTTTCTGCAGCCATACAAACAAAAATGATTCCTACTCGACACACAAGCAAATTAATTCATACAAACATCCATCAGAGTGAACCTCCTCCTCACTGTGATGGAAGGCAAAGTCATTTATCGCCCCTGCTCTCCATTTTTCAACCGATGATGAAGCCCCTGGTGGGGGAGGGTAAGTCCCCCGGCCATTTTAGGTCGCGCCGGGCGATGTACGGCCCCGCACCAGGTCTAATTGTCATAGTTGGAGTTTAATGTATACATGCAAATCATATATTTCAGAGGGAAGCACGGCTGCTGGTTTAAACCGAAGATAGACACATAAAGCAGGAATAACTCAGTGGGACAGACAGTATCATAGTTTAATTTCGTTTAGTTTGTAGATACAGAGTGGAAAAACGGCCTTTCGGCCAAATTGGTCCGCGCCGACCAGCGATCCCTGCCTATTAACATATTAACACTATCCTTCACCCAATAGGGACAATATTTACATTCACCAAGACAAATAACCAACAAACCTGTACGCCTCTAGAGTGTGGAGGTAACCGAAGATATCGGAGAAAATCCACGTAGATCACGGGGAGAACATACATACTCCGTACAGGCAGCACCCGTAGTCGGAATCGAACCCGGGTCTCCGGCGCTGCATTCAATGTAAGGCGGAAACTCTACCACTGCGCCAGCGTGACCAGCATCTTCTCTGGAGAGAATGAGTGGGTGACGTTTCGGGTGAGACGCTTCTTCAGCCAGACATTGTCTAATGTAAATCATATGATAACTTTAAGCACAAATTAAGATGATGGTGTGGACTACAATAAGGATTTCGGATGACAGGCAAATCCACTAGCGAAACTAAACCTTGTTCGGTGTAAAAAGGCGCGGGGATGCGCTTGCTAAATTGGTTTAAGAGTCAAAAGGCAGAGGTGAGCAGTTGTTTATCGGACCTGAGTGAGGATTTCAGTGCCGCTATCCTTAGTGTTGTGTTAAGAACCATTCGTCTTTCTTTCGTGCTTGCCAATGAGTCGCCTTTAGCTTCACACGACTAATATAATGGGGGCGCAAAAACGCACGGACACGATCGATATTCCTTCTGTCTAAATATCTGATGATCCGATAAAGTATTTGGTCCATGATTTCTCTCCAGTAAGGCTTCCAGGTCGAAGAAGGACTGAGAGTTGCACCACGGAAAAGAGTACATTGGTCAAGTGAGTGCGTACTGACCTGCAACCGGTAACGACACTAATCCTCCATTGATCCCGATTTCCCTACATTCCCGTTTTCACACGCAGCCGTCCCTTCTCGAAATAGCAATGGCTAGTCAACTTGCCGGTGCGCAGGCAGAATAATATCGCAGGAAACAGTTGCGCCCATAAGAACCCCAAGTGGCTTAATGCCCCTGTCCCACTAAGGAAACCTGAACGAATACCTCTGGAGACTTTGCGCCCCACCCAAGGTTTCCGTGCTGTTCCCGGAGGTTGCAGGTGGTTGCCGGAGGTTGCCGGAGGTTGCAGGTATTGGAAGCAGGTAGGGAGACTGACAAACACCTCCGGGAACCTCCCGGATCCGCACGGAAACCTTGGGTGTGGCGCGATGTCTCCAGAGGTTTACGTTCAGGTTTCCTAAGTGGGACAGGGGCATAAGGGAAGAATGTAGAAATGTCAATCAAGCACGACACGACACGTCAGTATTGAACCAGTTTTAACGACAATGGACAATGGGTGCAGGAATAGATCATTCGGCCCTTCGAGCCAGCATCGCCATTCACAGTATTCATGGCTGATCATCCACAATCAGTACCCACTACCTGCCTTCTCCCCATATCCCTTGACTCCGCTATCTATAAGAGCTGTATCTTACGCACTCTTGAAAGTATCCAGAGAACCGCCCTCCAATGCCTTTTGAGGCAGATAGTTCAACAGGTTCACAATTCTCTGGGTGAAAAACATTGTTCTCATCTCCGTTCCAAATGGCCTACCCCTCATTCTTGAACTATGTAGGTATGTTACAAAACCTACCTGAATCGTCATTGGGAATCTGCCCTCAGCCATGTCGGCGATTTTGGCGCTGTTTGGAGGGGGCGGGTTTAAAACGCGATTTTTACTAGGCTGTACTAATCGCACATGTTCAGCCTAGTAAATCATTAACGAAAAATCGCTGCAAGACCCGGTCGCAAAAGGTATTATTAGTTTTATAGGCCTCGATAATATAGTTATAATAGTTTTAAAATTACTCTCTGATTTCGCAACCTCTCGCAGCCCCAGGGTTTTATAAAGCAAACAATTAAAGGTATGTACCTTATTTTTACATTAAATGGGGCATATATATAACCCTGTATTTCAAGTTATCTATAGCGAGTAGTTCATTTTGGGATTTTTATATCCCGCAGCATTTTTCTCGGCATTTGAGGGCACTAATCCAGCGCTATGTCAACATTCTAAACCAGCGCGTTCCACATGAACCCACTAGAAAGACGATTTAAATGGGCATTTATTTACAGCAATTGAACACTAAATTCCTTCCATTTGGCCTATAAATTAATGTAAATTAGATATAAAAATCATGTTATATTGTGAATTATTTGTGAATAATCTTTGGACACTTAGGCTATTTAAAAATGTTAATCTTTCCTTAAGAAATGGGCGTTTGACTATCCAAGATCACAGCTTTTTTGTAATGTCCATTGAAAATCAATAGGGAACAAGATGCTAATTTCCGAGTATGAAAATGGTCATAACTTTTTTAATGATTGAGATATGAAAGTGAATTTGGTGTCAAATTAAACTTATTGTTATGCTTTATCTGATGGGATAAATTGCAGACTTGATTTTTTTAATCTCAACATTTTGTAACATTGCTAAACTATGGCTCCTGGTTTTGGACTCCCCCAACAACATCGGTAATATATTTCCTGCCTCCACCGTATCCAATCCCCTAATAAGCTTATATGTTTCAATAAGATCCCCTCTCGTTCTTCTGAATTCCACGCTTAACAAGCCCAGTCGCTCCATTCCTTCAACATATGACTGTCCCACCATCCAGGGAATGCACCTGGTGAACCTACGCTGAACTCCCTCAATAGCAACAATGCCCTTCCTCAAATTTGGAGACGAAAACTGCGCACAATACTCCAGGTGTGGTCGCTCTAGGCCTCTGTATAACTGTAGGACCTCATTGCCCCTATACGCAACTCCTGTTGTTATGCACGCCAACACGCCAATGGTGTTCTTCACTACCTGCTGTACCCGCATGGGTACTTTCAGTGACTGGCGAATAAGGACATCCAGATCACGTTGTACTTCCCATTTTCCTAACATGGCAGCATTCAGATACTAATCTGCCTTCCTGTTTTAGCGCTGTGTTTCTGGCGCTGCGGCCATTCTCCACCAGTTGCTCCACCGTGATGGGCCACTTCGCTGATAGGAGCTCAGCATGCCTAGCCCAGTCCGTTTTATCGAAAGGTGGGGTTCCGGTTACGCACCATAAGTGAGCAGGACCTTCTTGCCAGGTTTGTGTACATGGGGTTCCACTCTTCGACAATGGATGCGGCTCTCAGCAGGGTCTCTTCTATATCCCGTATTCTATGTTTCTATGTTTCCCAGCTCTCCCACACCCCACTCTCCGGCTCCTCCTTTCTTCTTCCGGTACAAAGATGTGAACCCCACGTGATATACACTTCCGTAGCTGTTTCCTGTCATCGGCGACTGTTACCACCTTAATTCAGTAGGTATTCTCTGAAGCGAGGGTGCGTCATTTGCTTCTGAACACAATTCTCTAGATGTTTTCCTCAATGCAGCAGAATCTATTTTCCATCTTCCTCGCGTTGCTGATACGTAAGTGCCAGAGCTGTTCACAAATAATACACTGTCGCATATTTACTTATGCAATCTTACGCGACCGCATTTTTATTTATTTCTCTCAGGTCGTTGTCTTTCGGACGGGGTCTGGCAGATTCCGCCCGCCATTATTGTCCAGAATGGAGAGTCGACTCGGATCAATTGTACCTACGAGAAATACATTTATGCCATGCAGTGGTACCGACAGAAACGTGGACAACGACTAGAAAGGTTAATCACTCGAAGAGCGGCTGGGAGAGAGATGAATGGTCGTTTTAAATTAGATTTCACACCTGCTGACAAGCGCGGCCAGTTCATCATCGAGGGCATCGAACCCGCCGACACGGCGGTGTATTACTGCGCGACATATACGCACACTGAGAGAAACCGCGGCGGTCCCCACACAAAAACGTTTCTCCTGTTTACAGCTGCTGCCGGCTCAGATGGCGCCGGTTGTTTTTGTGTGTTTTTTAATGTTTACATTTTTAATGTTTAATAAATCAACACAAAAATGAAAAAATACACGTTAATAAGGAACACTCAAATAATGCACACAAGAAAAATACAAAAATAAACAGAAACATAAAATAAATAGAAATAAATTTAAAAAATGGTTAAAAAAAAAAAATTATATATGATTTTTATGTGGACAAGCTTTTCCCTTTGAGAATAGGGAAGCTTCAAACAAGAGGACATGTCTTCGGAATTAAGGGACAGAAGTTTAGGGGTAACATGAGGGGGAATTTCTTTACTCAGAGAGTGGCAGCGGTGTGGAATGAACTTCCAGTGGAAGTGGTGGAGGCAGGTTCGATGGTATCATTTAAAAATGAATTGGATAGGCAGATGGATGAGAAGGGAACGGAGGGTTATGTTATGAGTGGAGGCAGGTGGGACTAAGGGAAAATGATTGTTCGGCACGGACTTGTAGGGCCGAGATGGCCTGTTTCCGTGCTGTAATTGTTATATGGTTATATGTTTATAATTAATGATAATTAAGAATGAAGAGTGCTTATAAACTACGAACCTATCTCCAATGACGTATTAGAAGTAATTCATTACACCTTTTCTGTTTTTTGATATTTGTAACTCTATTTTCTGTCTTTCTATCTATATAAAAAAACCACCAGAAGTAGGTATGTTGCAAAACCTACCTGAATCGTCGCTGCGAATCTGCCCCAGACCCGTGTGTGCGATTATGGCGCTGTTTAGAGGGGGCGGGTTTAAAACGCGATTTTTTACTAGGCTGTTCCAATCGAAGATGTTCAGCCTAGTAAATCATTAATGAAAAATCGCTGAAAGACCCCGTCGCAAAATGTATTATTATTTTTATAGGCATCGAATAATAGTTATAATAGTTTTAAAATCACTCTCTCAACCCGCGACCTCTCGCAGCCCCAGGATTTTATAAAGCAAACGACTAAAGGTATGTACCTTATTTTTACATTAAAAGGGGCTTCTTAAGACCCCTTTATACAAAGTTTACTATAGCAAGAAGTTCATATTAGGCTCTTTATATCCCGCAGTATTTTTCTGGGCATTTGAGGGCACAAATCCAGCGCAATGTGAACGTTCTAAACCAGCGCGTTCACAGGAACCCACTAGAAAGCTGATTTAAAATGGACTTTAATTTACAGCAATTGAACACTAAATTCCTTCCATTTGGCCTATACATTGATGTAAATGAGATTAAAAAATCATGTTTTATTGTGAATTTTTTGTGAATATTATTTGGACACTTAGGCTATTTAAAAATGTTAATCATTTATTAAGGAATGGATAGATGTTTAGATCTAGTAATTGAAGTTTGAAATTAGCTACAATTGGGTAACTAACTAATTATATGCTTTAATTTCAGGTCATCCAAGTAAGGTTATTTTATATTTGTTTCAGAATGGTTCAACCTATGATAACTGAAAATGTCATTCAGTTCTCTTAATTTTTAAGAAGGTTATGGGCTTTTGACTGTCCATGATCACAGCTTTTTTGTTATGTCCATAGAAAATCAATAGGGAACAAGATGCTAATTTCCGAGTATCAAAATGGCCATAACTTTTTTTATTACTTGTGATATGAAAGTGAATTAGGTGTCAAATTAAACTTCTCTTTATGCTTTATCTGATGGGATAAATTGCAGACTTGATTTTTTAAATCTCAAAAAGCAGAATTAATCGACAATTGAAAATTTTAATAATCTATGATTGATGTATATGAAAAGTTTTTTTTACTATAATAAGTAAATATACTTTATAATATGTTTGCTTCTAATAAAAATATATATTTTTTTAAAAGAATGAAGAGTGCACTTACACGTAACCAAATTTAATAAACCAGCCCTCAGTCTGGCAGAACCTGCATGTCTATAAAATATGATTTAAAAAAAAGGTTGCCATCTGTGAGAATAATTATCAATACATCACCTCAATGTATATTTACTGTTTTCAAGTTTAAGGAAAAACAGCACATCTTGGAGCCACTGTGACATAGAGGGCGGGTTAGGAGATTTCCACTCTAGCAGTAGGCGACGTCTGGCTACTAAAGATGTAAAATTAATATATTCGTCTTGCACAGAGTTTAATCGACCGGACTCATCCGGGGCCCCAAATACTGCAATCAATGGACAGGGCTGTAGAGGTTTCCCATTACAGGAGACATTATATTAAAGTAGCCGAACCAAAAATTATGTAACCGTGGACAAATAAAAACAAATGGCTCAGATGACAGTGTGGGCCCGAACATCTGGCACATTTATCTTCCACCTCTGGATAAATCCCAGACAGTCTTGATTTAGAAAAATGAACCCCGTGTATCACCTTAAACTGAATGAGTGCAAGACGAGCGCAAGACGTAACAGTACACAAGCCCACCCACAACGTTATCCCACCACTCCTCAGTAAGTTGAAGTCCCAGTTCTTCCGACCAAGCAGCCCTTGTTTTAGAGTTGGACTGATCGCAAAGATCCAGAATGCGGTTACACATCTCTGAAACAATCCCTCTTTGTTGTGTCTTGAAAGTAAACAAACTATTCCATATTTGACGTGGAAGTGAAGAGGTAAAATTAGATAAACATTTAGAAACAAAGTGTCTAACTGGGAAGTACCTAAAAAAATAATGTTCTGGCAATCCATACAAAGATGATAAATTGGTAACGCTGTTAATTATACCATCTGAAAACCAAAACATAGTTTGCTTTTGTTATGCCATACCGAAAAAAACGGAATCCAAATGTGATCGAGGAAACAGGTGGTTGTAATGTCCCTCTCTCACTTAGGAAACCTGAACGGAGACCTCTGGAGACTTTGCGCCCCACCCAAGGTTTCCGTGCGGTTCCCGGAGGTTCCCGGAGGTTCCCGGAGATTTTTGTCAGTCTCCCTACCTGCTTCCACTACCTGCAACCTCCGGCAACCACCTGCAACCTCCGGGAACCGCACGGAAAGTCTGCAGAGGTTTCCGTTCAGGTTTCCTAAGTTGGACGGAGGCATTAAATAATGCACCTAAATGAGATGCAGCTACAGATGCAACTACAAATTTGAAATGTTTCCTGAATTGATACCAAATCTTTAAGGTATTAAGCACAACATGAGTTTTGATAAACAATGAAATCTTGGTTGGAAGAGAGGGATATATGAGAGCATATATAGAGGGTGAAGGAGGGCAAGAGCGGGCTTCCAGTTCGCACCAAGCTAAATATGGAAAATCAACCCAACAACGTATTTTATGAATGTGTGTAGCCCAGTAGTAGAATTGAAAGTTCGGTAAAGGAAGACTACCAATGAACTTATATCGTTGGAGTAATGATTTACGGACCGTCGGGGGCATCACACCTCAAATAAAAGAGCTAATCATTTTGTCTAAGGAGTCAAAGATATGTTTTGGTAAGAACAAGGGAATTGGTTGAAACAAGTTTACATGAAGACATTTAGGCAAAACATTCATTTTAACAATATTATTCTTCCGATTTAAAGAGAGAGGCGGATTATTCCATCTCTGAAAATCAGATTTCACTTTAGTCATGAGCAGGGAAAAGTTGGCTGACAAAAGACCTGAGAATGCACTTGAATCCAGAACGTGAGATTTTAAATGGCGAATCAGCTTCCGGAAGTTGCAAACCTGCTGCGTTAATGGAGTAACATTCACTCTTGTGAAGATTTAGTTTATATTCCTGAAAAAGAACGAACAATATCCAGAATTGATAGAATACCCGGAAGTCAAGAGGCAGGATCAGTTCCATACAGCAACGAACCATCCGCATGCAGAGATACACGATATTCGACAACGTTACGAACAATACATTTATAGGAAGTGGAGGACCTTCAAGAAATGGCCAGTGGTTCAATAGCTAAAGCGAAGAGAGATTGAGGTAAAGGGCAGCCCCGACGTGACCCACGTTCCAGTGCAAATTATTCAGAATGAATATCATTTGTTTGAACACTAGCTTGTGGCGATGGATAGAATAACCTTACGCAACTGATACATTTATCTCCAAAACCAAATGTCTTCAATACCGCGAATAGGTACCCCCACTCAACCCTATTGAACGCCTTCTCAGCAGCTAATGAGATTACAATCGCAGGTAAATTATCAGCATTTTGGAGCCTTTCCTCACAGTGGAATACTTTGATCCCGCTCTGTGGGGATGTCTGTGTTAAAGACTATCGTGTTCTGTGCTCTCCTCCAAGGTCAGAGCGAGCACCACCGGAAATTGGAGGAACAGCGCCTCATGTTCCGCTTGGGGAGTCTGCATCCTGGGGGCATGAACGTTGAATTCTCCCAATTTTGTTAGCCCTTGCTGTCTCCTCTCCATCCTATCTCTCCCTCAGCCCTCCGGCTCTTCCTCCTCCGTTTTCCTTTCTCCTCCCCGCCCCCTCCCTCCCCCTCCCCTCCGATCAGTCTGAAGAAGGGGTTCGGCCCGAAACGTTGCCTATTTCCTTCGGTCCATAGATGCTGCTGCACCCGCTGGGTTTCCCCAGCATTTTTGTCTACCTTCGATTTTCGAGCATCTGCAGTTCCTTCTTAAACTCTATATTATTGGTATGGCTGTGTGGCGACCACACATTTCACTGTGCCAATTGGTACATGAGACATATAAATGTATCTTGTACCTTGCATGTTGAATGTGTTGAATGAATAATATTTGAAAGTGTACGAGTGTTGAAAAATAAATAGCGTCCCTTAACAAAGCCATTCTGTTCCTCAGATATAATACTAGACAAAACCCATTCTAGACGGAGAGCAATAATTTTGGCCACAGCTTTTACATCAGCACTCAGTAAACACAGAGGTCTACAAGAACCACAGGCCGTTGTGTCTTTATTTTTCTTTAAAATAATAACTATCGAAGCTTGAGTCAGTGTGGGAGGTGACAAACCATGTTCCAAAGATTCATTGAACATCAACAAAAGTAGAGGTGCCAATTTATCAGGAACTAGATTGGAAATCCATCACGACCTGGGGCTTTGTAATAGATTCCATTGCTGTAATTGCAAAACATAGCTCTTCAAGGGAAAGTTCAGCATCCAATTATTTTGCACGGTCAGAACCAATGGTAGGATTCTCAAGATTGGCCAGGTACTGATTGATTTTGGTAGTATCAGCAGGGAATTGTGATTTGTGTAGGGAAGAATAAAATTATTTCAATGTGGCATTAATTTCCACAGGATCCGTATCAGTCGTGTTAGAAACATTATTAATTTCTGGTATAAGACGTGAGGTGAACTGACGTTTTAATTTGCGTGCTAGTAATCGATTTTCTTTATCACCATGTTCATAATGAATACCACGAGTTTGTAACAACAGTTGCTCAGCACTTCTGGAAGAAATTAGATTAAACTCCGCCTGAAGATTAAAACGCCGCTTAAACAGTTCTGGAGAAGGATCTGATGAACATTCTTGATCGAAGCTATTAATAGAAGATGTAAGCTCAGTAACCCTGGTATTGCGTTTATAAAATAATAGAATACAACAAGGAGAAATGACATTTATTGTCACATACACCATTTCTGATGTAGTGAAATTTGAGTTGCCATTTGCAGCAAACCAAGAAATGTAGGACACCACTTTAAAGAAGAATTTAACATAACACATAAAAACATCCCCCCACAATGGTTCCCACTGTGAGGGAAGGCATCAAAGTCCAGTCCTTTTCCTCTTGTTCAACCCGTAGTCAACCCTATTTGAGGCCTCCGCAGATGGAACTCAGACGTCGGGAGAACACTCTTCAGCGTGTCTGTGTCTGCCGCTTGCTGCCCGAGACCGCGGCAGACACAGACACACACACACACACACACACACACACACACACACACACACACACACACACACACACACACACACACACACACACACACACACACACACACACACACACACACACACACACACACACACACACACACACACACACACACACAAACACAAACTCAGTATCCCGCACCTGCCTTCTCTCCATACGCTCTGATCCCCTTGGCCACAAGGGCCACATCTAACATATAGCCAATGAACTGGCCTCAACTACCCTCTGTGGCAGAGAGTTCCAGAGATTCACCACTCTCTGTGTGAAAAAAGTTCTCCTCATCTCGGTTTTAAAGGATGTCCCCCTTATTCTTAAGCTGTGACCCCTTGTCCTGGACTTCCCCAACATCGGGAACAATCTTCCTGCATCTAGCCTGTCCAACCCCTTAAGAATTTTGTGAGTTTCTATAAGATTCCCTCTCAATCTCCTGAATTCTAGAGAGTATAAACCAAGTCTATCCAGTCTTTCTTCATAAGACAGTCCTGACATCCCAAGAATCAGTCTGGTGAACCTTCTCTGCACTCCATCTATGGCAATAATGTCCTTTCTCAGATTTGGAGACCAAAACTGTACGCAATACTCTAGGTGTGGTCTCACCAAGACCCTGTACAACTGCAGTAGAACCTCCCTGCTCCTATACTCAAATCCTTTTGCTATGAAAGCCAACATACCATTCGCTTTCTTTACTGCCTGCTGCACCTGCCTGCCTACCTTCAATGACTGATGTACCATGACACCCAGGTCTCGCTGCATCTCCCCCTTTCCCAAACGGCCACCATTTAGATAATATTCTGCTTTCCCGTTTTTGCCTCCAAACTGGATAACCTCACATTGATCCGCATTATACTGTATCTGCCAAACATTTGCCCTGCCATTGTGAAAAGGACCCGTTTACTCCTACTTTTTGCTTCCTGTTTGCCAGCCAGTTCTCTATCCACATCAATACTGAACCCCCAATGCCGTGTGCTTTAAGTTTGTTTAATCCATTGTCCTTTCATTGCGAGGTTCAATGGAAACGTCATCCCGTCACCCATTCCTTCTCCAGACTCCTAAGATAAGGAAAACGCACGGGCCACAACGTTCCTAAAACGAGTTTAAATGTTTCATGGCTTTCATATATTGGAGATAGTGCGGACATGCGGGCTGCACCGCCATTCAATATGATCATGGCTGATCATCCAACTCAGTATCCTGTACCTGCCTTCTCTCCATACCCCCGATCCCTTTCGCCACAAGGGTCACATCTAACTCGATCTTAAATATAGCCAATGAACTAGCATCAACTACCTTCTGTGGCAGAGAATTCCACAGATTCACCACTCTCTGTGTGAAAAAAAGGTTTTTCTCATCTCGGTCCTAAAAGACTTCCCCCTTATCCTTAAACTGTGACCCCTTGTTCTGGACTTGCCCAACATCGGGAACAATCTTCCTGCATCTAGCTTGTCCAACCCCTTAAGAATGTTGTACCTTTTTATATGATCCCCCCTCAATCTTCTAAATTCTAGCGAGTACAAGCCGAGTCTATCCAGTCTTTCTTCATATGAAAGTCCTGACATCCCAGGAATCCCAGGAAAATCTAACGGCTCAGGATGGAGTTGAAGAGGAAATATAGGGGAATCTCTGGAACTCTCTGCCACATAAGGTAATTGAGGCCAGTTAATTGGCGATATTCACGAGAGAGAAATATGTGGCCCTTGTGGCTAAACGGACCAGGGGGCATGGAGAGAAAGCAGGTACAGGATACTGAGTTGGATGATCAGCCATGATCATATTGAATGGCGGTGCAGGCTCGAAGGGCCGAATGGCCTACTCCTGCCCCTATTTTCTATGTTTCTATGTTTCTAATCGATTCCCAGAGATTTCGGTCATGGCGCATGGCCGCTAGTTTAAAATAAACGATATGGGAAGGAGAGTGTAGCCACGGCAATGGTTTTTTAAGGTGCCCAGTGGTCGCTATGGGTATTATGAATTCACTGTAAGATTTATTTCGGAGAATTAATAATATGTACCGAGTCAAATGTTGGCCAAGCCAGTTGGGGAAGCTCGACCAGACAGGGCCATGTTGATTTGGTTTTGATACAACATGAAGCTCGATGACCTATATCCGAATAAATGCAAGCATATAATAATAATAATAATAATAATAACTTTATTTGTTAAGCACCTTAAAAAACAACCAAAGCTGACCAAAGTGCTGTACAGAAAAAGAAAATAAGCAAGACATCATAAAACAGGCAGAACAACAGAACATACAGCTAACACGAGGCGCATAAATTACATACGAAAATCCAAACAATAAATTAAAAGACATACAACACGAGTACGAACCATGCAGCAAAACCAGGCAAATAAAATAAATGCATAATTCGACACCTTACTGGTCTACAAAGGCCACGGAGAATAGATATGTCTTCAGGAGTGACTTAAAACAGCTAGAAAATGGGCTTGTTTAACGTGCAGAGGCAATTCATTCCACAATCTCGGAGCCGACACAGCAAAGGCACGGTCCCTTCTGAACTTCCGCTTAGTTTTTGGCTCAATCAGGAGCAGCTGATCATCTGACCTGAGAGAGGGGGAGGGTGTATAAGGGTGAAGAAGCCCAGATAGGTAGGACGGGGCAAGACCATTTAGGGATTTAAAAGTAAATAAAATAATTTAAAAACGAAAATATATATATGTATTTTTTATAAGTAGCGTACAGTAGTATATGCTTATGACAAACATTTCGTGCACAACTTATATTTTAAATTTAACAAGAAAAAGGTAGATCAAGAAAGAGAGAGAACGAGAGGAGAAAAGAGTGAAGGAGGTTGTAATGTGTAAACCCCTAGAGTACCAGATGGGCAGTCCAGGGGTGAACAAGTGATAACCTGTCCAAAAATAACGACAATAACACATAAAAATTAAAAAAGGGGGAAAGAAAGATACAACATGAAGCTCGATGAACTATATCCGAATAAATGCAAGCATATATTTGAGTGCGTGCAGCAACTCTCCCCTGAACCGCCGCTGGGTGACCATGTAAATGGCCGTGTTTGTGCAGGAGCTCAGCAGGTGAACCATAACGCTGATGTCTTCAAACACCACAAAAGGTCTGATCCAGGTCCTGCGCGCAAAGGCTTTCACCAAGTTATAGTATATGAAATGTACCACAGATGTCGCCCAGAGTACTATAAAGGTGATGGTGATAGCAAGGAGTAAAATGATGGACCGTCTGCGGTTCACCGTCTCTGGGTCCATCTCCGTCTCGTTACTACCGAGGTCCCGGAGATTTCGGCGGACACGACTGGCCACGACGATACGTCTGACGATGAGCGCGTTCAGGAACAAAATAACACAGAATGGGACAACTGGGGTTAGTAACCGTTCGGTCCACGAAAATGCTACCCATGCCGGGACAGTATAGAAATATGTGGATATAAAGCAACCCAGCTGTATGCGCTCATTATAGCCCCTGAAAACAAAAGGCCAGGGGATATTCTTTAAACCGAAGAGCGCGCTGATGGCCACTATAACCACCAGCGCCGTTCTCTCAGTGCAATATGTGTTTCTCATCTTCTGAGTGGAAATGGCCACAAAGCGATCAAAGGTGAAAGCGACCGTGAACCAAACTGAACAGTCGACGGCCGCCGGAGAGAGGAAGCGAATGAGTCTGCACACAGCGGTGTAGGATAAGAATGACTTCCGCCAATAAAGCTCCGTAATCTGATGCAATATCACCTCGCAAACGATCACCGAGAGATCCGCTGTCGCCATGGCCACCAAGTACCTCGTGATGCACTTGGAGAGACCACACTTCCCGCGCGACAGGACAACAATGGCCAACAGATTCACTAGGAGAACAAGAGATAATGTATTATGGGACGAGCGAACACTGTGACCAACTTCAAAACAGTCAATGCCGAAAAACATTCCGCAGGTGAGGATATGGAAAGAGATTCCCTCCACCTAAGGACGGGAGAGTGCCGACCGGTTCCTCAGTTTAAGAAGGGAAGTGGAGGGAATCCAGAGAATCGCAGGATTTTGAGTCTCAAGTCAGTGGTGGGAAAGTAGTTGGTGCTGATGTTTCCCGATATTATTAACTTCCATATGGAAGTGAATGGACTAATTAGGAACAGTCGACATGGCTGTTTTCAACAAAAATGACATGTGTTATTGATTTGTCGAATAGTTTGGAGATGTGTCAAATGTGACTGTAATAGTGGTGGCTGTGTCTATATGGACTTCATTTCGGCATTTGATGAAGTCTGGTGTGAGTATGATGCGGAGTATTAAGATAACAATAATAATAATACATTGTATTTATAGGGCCTTTCAAGAGTCTCAAGGACACCTTACAAAATTTAGTAACAGAATAACAAACATGTAAGCAGAATGAAACAAAAACAAAAAATAACGACAAAAATTAAAAAATAATAATAATAATAATAAAAGGTGCACAGGGAATTACAGTGACTCGATCGTATCCATCCTGGATGCTTTGTGAATAGAAGACAGAGATTTGTAGTGGACGCGCGTTGTCATGGCTGGGTAGCTGTGCTGGTGGAGTTACGTAGATTTGTGCGCTGGAATCTGTGTTGTTTGTGATATATATAAATGACTTGGACATCAATGCAGGCAGGTTGGCTAGTCCGTTGGCAGACGGCATCAACATGGCTGAAGTTGTAAAAATATGAGGAAGGCTGTCAAAGTATACCGTGGGATATAGATCAGCTACAGAAATGGGCGGGGAAATTGCAGAAGATGAGCCCAAGCAAGTGTGAGCTGTTGATCTGTGAGATGTCGAATGGAAAGCGCAATTCTACAGGTAATGGCAAGATTCTTAACCACATTAATGTACCTACTCAATTGATGTGATGTGCAAGGGGATTCATTTGAGTGGCAGGTCAGATACAGACACGGTACATTGCATTATCAATTCTCTCTGTCCCCCTAAACATCTTCGACACATATATATAAACATATACCTACACAGACCACAAGGAACGCAGTGACTCTGCATCGGCGCTGATTCTGCTGAGTCATTCCCACAATTAATAGTACTAGCTGTAATTATGCTCTTGAGAAAGACACAGGGGAGACATATTCCCAAGATAAGAAAGAAGAAAGATTCAAAATACATTCATCGAATGCGCGAGATAAAATTCAAATTTGCTAGATGGAAGTAGCGCTTTCGGGAAAATGTTGCCAATGAAACCGCCATTTAAGTTGAGCAGGGCTCAACAATTCACCATTCGCCGGGCGTGATGATGAAGCACGTTTCAACTAATGTTTCGGATGGAAAGATAAACTACTGACTATAGCAGGGACGTCACAATATAGAAACATAGAAACATAGAAATTAGGTGCAGGAGTAGGTCATTCGGCCCTTCGAGCCTGCACCGCCATTCAATATGATCATGGCTGAACATCCAACTCAGTATCCCGTTTCTCAGTATATTCAGTTTTTAAATGGAACAATCACGACTTATAGAAGGATAGAAAATAGGTGCAGGAATAGAGGCCATTCGGCCCTTCAAGCCTGCACCGCCATTCAATACTGATCAGCCACAATCAGTAGCCCGTTCCTGCCTGCTCTTCATACCCCCTGATCCCTTTACCACAAAGGTCACATCTAACTCCCTCTAAAATATAACCAATGCACTGGCCTCAACTACCTTATGTGGCAGAGAATTCCACAGATTCACTACTCTCTGTGTGAAAAATGTTTTTTCTCATCACGGTCCTAAAAGACATCCCCCTTATCCTTAAACTGTGACCCCTTGTTCTGGACTTCCCCAACATCGGGAACAATCTTCCTGCTTCTAGCCTGTTCAACCCCAAGAATTTTGTAAGTTTCTATAAGATCCCCCCTCAATCTTCTATATTCTAGCGAGTACAAGCCGAGTCTATCCAGACTTTCTTCATATGAAAGTCCTGGCATCCCAGGAATCAGTCTGGTGAACCTTCTCTGTAGTCCCTCTATGGCAAGAATGTCTTTCCTCGGATTATCTGCTCCAGCTGAGGGATGTAATCCATCAGTTCGGATCATAGTGCCGGCGTGTTCCATTTACCACCAACATTATACGTACGCAATCCAGAACATTGATGAATGACATGCTCTAAGCATCGCTACCAGATTAGCAAGTAAACACTTTAAACCAATTACTTTATCTCCCGATGTGTATTAACCTGCTGCGTTAACCTGCCATCTTCCCTTTTCTTGAAAACGCCGCCGTTTCCAGACCCATATTTCCACCTTGCGTGCATTCCACCAAGCACTTATCATTGACTTACCGGGGACTCCAATCAATGCTAAACATGGGTAATACACGGGCTTTACCCATTCTACCAGAATCGCACTCATTTCTGTTCAAATGTGTTCCCTTCTGTGCTGCTGATCCGACGCCTGCCGCAGTCAACAAACCATGCAAGACGCCGTATACTTATAAGCAGAATTCAAGTCAAGAGGGACTGAGATCAGCCTCTCCGGACACCACTCGTGAAGCCTTGCACCAATTGGGTTGCAGCCTCGTGTGGCGTTGAGTAATTGTACCAGTTTGCAAATCACCAGCTGAGCACCTCGTAAACAACACAAAAGTCCACTTACCCCACGTTACGTAGTCCAATTTTGCTGGCTATTCATGCGAAAAATTCAACAACAGTTATACTGACAAATCCCTTTTAAAAACTTGCACTTATAGAACTTCCCGACTTCTATTCATGAGCACAAGTGATGTAATATTATTCCAACTTATTTTGTCCTTTGTCTTCGTTCAATTATTCATCAGATTTCTATTTGAATCCACGATACAAATTAACAGACGGCACCGTTGCTAAAAAAAATAGCGGAAGCATGGTATAGTGTAAAATCGTTCTTGCCTTTTCAAAATTAACCCTTATATCATTATAATGACACTGAGATCCCCGGCCTGTTAATGGGGAGTCTCCATGTCGGTGTAGTTTTGTCTACTACACAGGAACAATGATACTGGCACTTTCAACGGGAACACTGCACTACGAATGAAAATTAGGGTGTCTTTCATAGGAAGAACAATGCATCACAGAAAAGGTCATTTGGTCGACAATGTCTGTGCCGAACACGATACCGACCCTGACTGCACATGATCCAGATCCCTCTTCTCTCTGCATTGAGTGCCCTTTCAAAGACATTCAAATGCGATTATTGCATGTGCCTCGACCACCATCTCCGGCAGAACATTCCATGCATTCCCTCCCCCCCGTTGTCTAAGAAAGCTCTACACAGAACTCCTTTACAGTTTGTTCCTCTCACTTTGCAGGGTACATATCATGTGAAATGAGAAGCCGTCTATAAATCACCAGTCGTGTGGCAGTCAGTTTGACCAATGTAAAATAGTTAACGGCTCCCATGCCCTGTGCAAAGCTTATATTGATCCCATCTATACCCGTCAACATGTCATAACCCCATGACTCCACAGGGTGGCGCATCAACGTAAGAAAATATATATACACAAAAAAGCTGGAGAAACTCAGCGGGTGCAACAGCATCTATGGAGCGAAGGAAATAGGCAACGTTTCGGGCCGAAACCCTTCTTCAGACTCTTAAACAAAATATATATACTCTCGATACTCCACGTAATACTATAACAATCGTCTGGATAAACCATTTATTGTAATTGTAATTGTAATTGTAATTGTAAATCTTTATTGTCATTTCCTGAGTATTCGCATACTCAGAGGAAACAAAAAAACGTTTCTCAACCAGTGTCCATTCAGTTTTCGTTACAAAATAAATAGTAATTAAAAATTAAAAATACATGTCATGAACAATTTAACCCTCTAATAACATTCAATTACATTCAACAGCCGTTCCGACCGGCAGCGGCACAACAGTGGCTCTGCTGCAGTGTGGGGGGTTTGTGCGCGATACTTGGCAGGGGGGAAAGTTCATTTAACAGTCTTATAGCCTGTGGGAAGAAGCTGAGGAGCATCCTGCTGGTTTTGCAGCTGATGCTCCTGTACCTCTTCCCAGATGGGAGGATGGTGAAAAAGTCATGCGATGGGTGGTAAGGGTCTTTGATGATGGAGATGGCTCTGTTGATGCATCTCTTCTTGTATATGTCCAGCAGGAAGGGGAGTGGAGCACCAATAATCCTGCTTGCGGTCTTCACTATCCTGTCCAGTTGGTGCCGTTCGTACGCCTTGCAGCTCCCGAACCAGGAAGTGATGCCGTATGTCAGTGTGCTCTCGACAGTCCCCCTGTAAAAAGTCCGTAGATGTGTGGTGGGGAGGCCTGCTTTCCGTAGTCTTCGGAGGGGGTGAAGTCGCTGCTGGGCTCTCTTGACCAGAGCTGTGGTGTTGGCCGTGGACGTCAGGTCATCAGACAGATGTAGTCCTAAGAACTTCATGCTGCTGACCCTTTCCACATCAGCTCCGTCGATGTGCAGAGGTGCATGGTGATGTTTCCCCGCCCTCCTGAAGTCAACCACCATCTCCTTAGTTTTTCCCACGTTAAGAATGAGGTTGTGGGATTTGCACCAACCTGTGAGCAGCTCCACCTCCATCCTGTACGCCGATTCATCGTTGTCACTGATGAGACCCACTACTGTTGTGTCATCAGCGAACTTGCTGATGAAGTTGTTATTGAGTCTGGCAGTACAGTCGTGTGTCAGCAGACTAAACAGAAGGGGGCTTAGGACACAGCCTTGGGGTGAGCCAGTGCTCATGGCTATGGTTTTTGATGTCCTACTGCCCACCCTGACTGTCTGCTGCCGCTGCGACAGGAAGTTCAGGACCCAGCTACATGTGCCAGCATCAACCCCCAACAGCTCCAACTTCTCCACCAGCTGCTGCGGGATGATTGTGTTGAAAGCGGAGCTGAAGTCTATGAAGAGGATCCTGGCATAGGTGTTTTTCCGATCGAGATGTGACAACACGAGGTTCAGTGTTGTTGAGACTGCGTCCTCTGTGGATCGGTTGGCTCTGTAGGCGAACTGCAGTGGGTCTAGGTCGGCAGGTAGACTGTTTTTGATGTGCTGCATAACTAGTCGCTCAAAACACTTCATTACAATGGGTGTTAGGGCCACTGGTCGAAAGTCGTTATGGCAGGCTGGGTTTGGTTTCTTCGGTACAGGGACGATGGTGGCACTCTTAAGACAATTCGGCACTACTGCCTGGCTGAGTGAGATGTTAAAAATGTCTGTGAAGACATCCTTCAGTTGCTCGGCACAGTCTCTTAGAACGCATCCAGGAATGTTGTCCGGCCCTGCAGCTTTGCGTGGATTGACGCTGGCGAAGGCCTTTTTAACTCTGGCTGCGGACAGCCTGAGCGACTGGTCACTGGGAGATGGCAGTGGTGCACGTGTCTGGGTGCTGTTTTTAACCTCAAACCGTGCGTAGAACTCGTTCAGTTCATCTGGTAGGGAGGGGTTGTTTTGGCATATCCGCATCGGGGGGGGGGGCTTGTAGTCAGTGATGGTCTGAAATCCCTGCCACAAGCGGCGTGTGTCTTTTTCATTTTCGAAGTGGCTATTGAGTTTTTGTCCGTACAGCCTCTTCGCTTCCCTGATCCCCCGGGATAGGTTGCCCCTTGCCAGTTTGTATGCTTCGTTGTCCCCAGATTTGAATGCCGCATTCCGGATTCTCAGTAGGGAACACACTTCCCCAGTTAGCCAAGGTTTCTGATTGGCACGCCTCCTGATGGTTTTTACCACCGTTACATCCTCAATACATTTGTTGATGTATGCGATGACGGATTCTGTATATTCTTGGAGGTTGATGCCACTGTCGTCTGTTGCTGCCTCTCTGAAGATGGCCCACTGTGTGGTTTCAAAACAGTCCTGTAGTGCTGCCGTTGCTCCCTGTGGCCATGTTCTGACATCTTTGACCGTTGGCCTGTCCTGTTTCACCCTGGGTCTATATGCAGGTGTGAGCATGACCGCTAAGTGGTCAGAGTTGCCGATATGGGGGAGGGGGGCTGCTTTATATGCATCTTTAATGTTGGTGTACACCAGGTCTAGTTTGTTCTTCCCCCTGGTTGCAATGTTCACGTGCTGGTAGAATTTAGGCAGAACAGATTTAAGACTTGCCTGGTTGAAGTCCCCCGCTGCCATGAAGAAAGCATCTGGATGTTCCCTCTGCTGCTCACTGATGTTGTTATAGAGCACTGTCATAGCCTCCTTCACGTCCGCGCTCGGTGGTACATAGACAGCGGTTATGAAGACAGCTGTTAGTTCTCTGGGTAAGTAGAAGGGTCGGCATTTCACAGTCATTAGCTCCACGTGGGGTGAGCAGTAGGTGGAAATCACCACAGCATCCCGGCACCATGATCTGTTCACATACACAGCCAGCCCCCCCCCCCCCCCCCCTTGCCTTACCAGCTAGCGAGGCTACTCTATCAGCTCTGTGTAGCATAAGTCCCTCCAACTGGATCGCAGCGTCTGTGATGTTCTGATTCAGCCAGGTCTCCGTTAGGATGTAGACACAGCAGTTCTTCACACTTCGTTGGGAGGCTCTCCACGCTCTGAGGTAGTCCATCTTGTTGTCGAGGGAGCGGACATTTGCCAGCATGACTGTAGGCACTGCCGGTTTGTAAGGGTTCGCGTTTAGCCTAGCGTAGGCTCCTGCGCGTTTCCCCCGCTTCTGCCCCCTGCTACACCGCTTGCGATGTTTCCCTACCAGCGTTGTTCCAGGTGCGGGTGCGGGTGCAGCGGCTCTCCATGGGCCTGCGCGCCTCCGTGGGCCTGCGCGCCTCCGTGCGCCTGCGCACCTCCGTGGGCCTACGCGACGCAGAAGCCTCAGCTCCACCAGGACGCTCCGTAAGGTAGGGTTGCAGCAAGAAGACTTGCTGCCGATTTTTAAAAGAGCCTGCCGGTCGAACTTACGCCCGTACACGCACTCCTCCGACACGCACTCTTCACACG
Source organism: Leucoraja erinaceus (assembly GCF_028641065.1). Classification (NCBI taxonomy): domain Eukaryota; kingdom Metazoa; phylum Chordata; class Chondrichthyes; order Rajiformes; family Rajidae; genus Leucoraja; species Leucoraja erinaceus. Next base: position 75,580 of record NW_026576109.1, on the reverse strand, counting down.
CTCCACTCGCTCCAGAAATCCACGAGAAAACCGAACTTCCACTGGGAGAGGTCGCTGCGAGCTCCGGTCGCGCCGCCATCTTGCCCCTTTATCGTCTGTACTCTCTCTAAAGCCACCAAATATTTCCTATATCGTGGCCATTAAGACAGTAGGCAAGTGAGGAATAACCAATCTTTTGTACAGCTGTTAGACAACGTGCTATACATTATCCCCAGTGCCTCGGTGATGAAAAACATGCGCAACAAATGCCTACTTCGCTACTCTATCCAAATATGCAGCAATAATGGACTCACGCTCTGCATAAACTCTCCCTGCCATTTACGGTATTTCTTCCACCACAACTAATACCCCCAAAGAGAGTCACCTCACACTTAAATGGGTGAAATTCCATCCATACCAATTCCGCCTGCATTAATTGATGAATGCAAGGTTGATAATGCTTTCATTGTCGCCGACTCCAATTTAGGGCAGACTGTGAACTTTACTCATCAGTCAACCTGCATGTTCCTTGATTCCCTTACACGCAGGTCAAAGAGTGACATTTCCCGCAGAGACTCTTCTGGTCCACCAGTTGCAACTGATTTCCATTTTCAAATCTGCCCATCGCTCACTGTCGTTCGCCTCCTCCAAAATATAAACCAATTTTGGATCCAGTTGTGTCCGAATCGCCTCGGACCACTGTGTGGACGAAATTACCACAGATATCGCCAAGCGCCTTCCCAGAGTTCAGGAATACAGCGTATTTTGCACTGTCTTCATATTATGTCTTAGATGTCTGGTCACTGCAAAATGGTGAAGGCTGATAGTCAGTTTAATTTAAAACAAGTGCTTCAAAGTAAAGTGGGATCTCGTGTGAAGTTTAGAGAGTGAGGAAATGGGCATGAACATAGCAAGGCCCCCGCGCTTTCTTTTGATAACAATAAGATTAAACCTAATGTGGTCATTCGGTGATTTACGGATGGAACTTTCTTCCTGCAGCGGATTCCGTGTGCGACCCTCTCGTACTATCGGTCGTCCCAAACTGAGGCCAACGCACGTCGTCCTACATTTTCGATGAGAATTCAGTGAACTACAAGCTCTAATCATTCATCCTCGCGCTGACGGTGAATTTGGGATTTGTGCTAACCATTAGGCCCCAGCAATTCCATGTGTACAATGAGATCCCTCATCCACTGCAATAAACCGAAAGGGCAGGGCAGGGCAGGGCAGGGCAGGGCAGGGCAGGGCAGGGGGCGACGAACCCCTCGATTGCACGAGACACGTTTTCAGTTGTTGCGTCGTACAATCACATCCACGTGTCTATTATACTAGGCCCATTCTAAGGCGCTTTCTGCACATCGCTGTCAAGGGGCGTGAACAGAGCAAGTACCTCGTGGTGCAAACGTCTACGTCCTGCAGATTTTAATACGAGGGGAGAAACGAAGCCTTTTGCGGTTAACACTTCATGATCTGTTATTCCCGGATTGCCTTATCCAGATCCGAAGACGGATTGCTATTAGCTTTATTTGCACCCCGTTTAACCGTATATGTTTTTGTATTACACGACACTTAGCCTTTCGTTCCCGCGGACTTCGTACGTTTCAGATTGGGTTATTTCCATTCTCATCAACGGAAGCAGTCGCCAGGTGAGACATATCCACGCCGTCGTAGTTGTGAGGCATTACGTACTCTGGGCAAGAAGCATAGAGAATACAGCAGAACAGTAGGCGTATGTGACGTAAATGGTTAAAACATTCGGCACTTGTCCGTACTGTTCAACCACGTGGAAACGTAAGGGAACTGAAGATGCTTTCGCTAAAGTTATTGCAGATATATAGAACACGTTCCGGGTGAACAGTTTGATGGAATATGAAAGTAGTTATCTCTGTCTTACTCGTCTTCGCTTCGGAAGTCAACTGCAAAATCTACTGAGCAGAAAGGGAACGAGATTCACGTTTTAAAGCACACACAAAAAGAGAGAAAGAGAGAGAGGGAGAGATAGTGAGAGAGAAAGGGGGAGAGTAGAGAGAGCGAGAGAGAGAGAGCGAGTGAGAGAAAGAGAGAGAGACAGAGACAGACATGGAGAGAGGCAGAGAGTGGGAGAGAGAGAGAGAGAGAGAGAGAGAGAGAGAGAGAGGGAGAGAGAGAAAGAGAGAGAGAGAAGAGAGAGATAATAGAGAGAGAGAGAGAGAGAGAAAGAGAGAGAGAGAGAGAGAGAGAGAGAGAGAGAGAGAGAGAGAGAGAGAGAGAGAGAGAGAGAGAGAGAGAGAGAGAGAGAGAGAGAGAGAGAGAGAGAGAGAGAGAGAGAGAGAGAGAGAGGGGAGAGAGAGAGAGAGAGAGTGAGAGAGGAGAGGAGAGAGAGAGAGAGAGAGAGAGAGAGAGAGAGAGAGGGAGGGGAGAGAGTTGAGGAGAAAGAAAGAGAGAAGAGGATGGAGAGAGACGGAGAGAGAGAAGAGAGAGAGAGAGAGTTTGCTACGGACATTTGTGTCTGTAGCTGCATAGCGAACGTTTCAGCCTATTGATTGTGTAGCAGCCTCCACGCTACTGTCGAGCTGAAGTAACTAGGACAATAGTCTTTCGCCATGTTTATTGAATGAGGAACGGCCACTGTTTACTTGCAGTATTCACTGTTTGTATTCGGCAAAGCGCCGCATTTTCCATTAGCGTTTAAAACGAGGAATCTGCATAACAGAAGCACATTTAATAAGGAAAGGATAATTTATCAAGTTACGGAAAATAAAACGTGAGAGCGCAAAATGAAACAAAATAACGTTTAATTTAATATATAGGGTATGGTGTAACAGTTGCAAAGCTATCTGCAGACAACCAGTCGCCTCCTATGCTAACGGGTCATATCCTTACATCAGCACATCATCGGTGCTCCGATCCCTGCCATGGATGCCCTCCACCGGAAACGGTGTCTGAGACGGGCTGGGAAGATCATCAAAGGCCCCTCACACCCCAACCATGGACTGTTTGCCCTCCTCCCATCAGGGAGGCGGTACAGGAGCCTCAGGTCACGTACTAGTAGGATGAGGAACAGCTTCTACAACAATACAATCACATTGCTGAACTCGGAGTCCCGCCGATAGATTTCTCCGGTCCCTCCGTCCCCATTGTTTAATTATTCTGTATTTTTGATTATTCTGTATCTTCTCTCTTTCTATTTTTTTTCTTTCTTTATGCACAACTACTACGGACTGACGCAAAACTGCATTTCGTTGTACTCATACTTGTATTTGTGCGATGACATTAAAGTTGAATTGAATTGAATTGAATTGAATTGAATTGTAGCCTTCTCCGTGCTACTGGATAGTACTGGCCAAAGATGCAAAACTTGCCTTTAAAAAAATGATTATCAGTTGTATTACTTCATTTACATAAGTTCCAGGGATGATTTACTTCAACTACCTTCACAATAGAAGACCATGTGGTCGCACCATTACTCATAGAGTGATGCAGTGTGGAAACTGACTGTTCGATCCGACTTGCCAAACCGGGCAACATGTCCCAGCTACATATGTCCCAACTGCCAGCATTTGTTCTATATACCTCCAAACCTGTTCTATCCATGTACCCCCCTCCTAAATGTTTCTTACATGTTGGGATAGTCCCTGCCTCAACTACCTTATCTGACAGCTTGTTCAATACACCCACCACCTTTCAGGTGAAAAAGTAACCTATCAGATTCCTATTAAACCTTTACCCCATTCACCATAAATCTATGTCCTTCGGTCCTCGTTTCACCAATTCTGAGAAGACACGTTGTGCCTCTACCGATCTATTCTTCCCGTGATCTTATGCAGCTCTGCAAGATCACCTCTCAACCTCAATGCATTTCGTTGTCTCTGTACTGTACACTGACAATGACAATTAAAATTGAATCTGAATCTGAATCTGAATCTGAACCTCCTGCACTCCGATAAATAGAGTAGAGGCCTACTCAACCTCTGCCTTCGATCAGACATTCCAGTCCTGGCACCATCCTCGTAAATCTTCTCTGTACCCTTTCCAGCTTGACAGCATATTTCCTATATCAAAGTGGCCTGAACTAAACACAATATTCTAAATGTGGCAATTGCAACATGACCTCCCAACTTCTACACTCAATACTGTGGCTGATGAACACCAATGTGCTAAATGCCTTTTTGACTACCCGATCGACCTGCCACTCCACCTACAGGAAACTATGCCTACGGACTCCTAGATCCCGCTACGTTCCAACCCTACCAAGAGCCATATTATTCACTATGTTGGTCCTGTCCAATTTTGACTTCCCAATATGTAACACCTCTTGTTTTTCTGCATTATATTCCATCAACCATCGCTCAGGATCTTGACCAACCGATAAGAGTCGGTATGTCAAGAAGGACTCTCTCGAACTTTAATAGGTGCACAGTAGAGAGCAGACGGATTGGCTTCATCTTGGCTTGGTTTGGCAACTTGAACATCCAGGAGCGCAAAAGAATGCAGAAAGTTGTGACCACTGCCCAGTCCATCACCGTCTCTGACCTCCTCACCATCACCATTTTAGGAGATTGAGAGGGGATCTTATAGAAACTTACAAAATTCTTAAAGGGTTGGACAGGCTAGATGCAGGAAGATTGCTCCCGGTATTGGGGAAGTCCAGGACAAGGGGTCACATAAGGGGAAAATCCTTTAAACCGAGATGAGAATAACTTTTTTCACACAGAGAGTGGTGAATCTCTGGAACTCTCTGCCGCAGAGGGTAGTCGAGGCCAGTTCATTGGCTATATTTAAGAGGGAGTTATACGTGGCCCTTGTGGCTAAAGGGATCAGAGGGTATGGAGAGAAGGCAGGTACGGGATACTGAGTTGGATGATCAGCCATGATCATATTAAATGGCGGTGCAGGCTCGAAGGGCCGAATGGCCTATTCCTGCATCTAATGTCTATGTCGCTATGTCTAAGTTGTGACCAATGCCCAGTCCATCATCGGCTCTGACCTCCTCACCATCGAAGAGATCTATCGCTGTCGCTGCCTCGAAAAGGCTGCCAACATCATCAAAAAGTCGTACAATCCCGGTCACACACTCAGCTCTCCGTTACCATTGGAAAGAAGGTAGAGGAGCCTGCAATCTGTAGCATTCAGTTTCAGGAAGAGTTTTTCCCCACAGCTATTAAACGCGACTTCAAATAAGCTCTGAACAATAACAGTCCATTAGTACTATTGCAGTTTATCTGTTTATGTATTGTGTATATATGGTCTATGGTCTACACACACACTGAACCTTTACTCCTGTTCTGTATTATGTTCACATATTCTGTTGTGCTGCAGCAAGAAAGCATTTCATTGTCCTATCAGGGACACATGGCAATAAAACCCACTTGACTCTTGAAATTCCTACTGCAATTTTTGTCAACCATCTGCACTGTTTGCAAAACCACCCACTTTTGTATCGTCTATATTATTGTGTATAGTGGTTTCCTCAGTTCACCTGCCGCTGTTATTTTACATATATGACGCTCGTGTTAATATTTTCGGAAGCGCCTGGCGTTCTCCATGTAGATGTGTTTCTGTATTTGATTCCGGTTGTCGTCTTTCGAAATTAACCGTTTTCAGTAAATGTACACTCAATTTCTGAATATATCTCCACTAGTGCCTATTACAATTCGGCCATGTCTGTTTAGAAACGGGAGCACCGATTCGGTTTGTTCAGACTCGTTCAAATTGCATGATTGTGTAGGCACAAGTTGAAGTCAGCATTAGTTTGATCCACCAAAAAATAATGTATTTCCATACTAATCATATTTTGCATCTATCAATGAGATGCTCGGTCCCTGTAGGAGAGACGTGTTTGCTTATATTCGAGAACACCCAGTGACAACAGACCATGCATATAACCATATAACCATATAACCATATAACAATTACAGCACGCAAACAGGCCATCTCGACCCTTCTAGTCTGTGCCGAACACATAATCTCCCCTAGTCCCATATACCTGCGCTCAGACCATAACCCTCCATTCCCTTCCCATCCATATAACTATCCAATTTATGTTTAAATGATAAAAACGAACCTGCCTCCACCACCTTCACAGGAAGCTCATTCCACACAGCCACCACTCTCTGAGTAAAGAAGTTCCCCCTCATGTTACCCCTAAACTTCAGTCCCTTAATTCTCAAGTCATGTCCCCTTGTTTGAATCTTCCCTACTCTCAGTGGGAAAAGCTTTTCCACGTCAACTCTGTCTATCCCTCTCATCATTTTAAAGACCTCTATCAAGTCCCCCCTTAACCTTCTGCGCTCCAAAGAATAAAGACCTAACTTGTTCATAAACCCCTAACATCTAAATATAGTTTCCAATTCCACCCTGAGTTTATTCGAAAACTCAGATTTACGACTGGAGCCAGCAGTAAATGTAGTGAGGAGACAAGCTTGTCCTTTCCCTCCTCCTCGTCACCCTTCCCCAGCTCTCCTTCTACTCCTACTGTCTCCGCCACTTCCACATCAGTCTGAACAAGGGGCTTGACCCGAAATGTCGCCTATTCCCTCTCTCCATAGATGCTGCCTCACCCGCTGAGTGTATCCAGCCTTGTTTTGTCTACCTTTGATCTTTCCTGCATCTGCAGTTCTTTCTTAAACAGATCTTGGAGTACGGTGAACCAGCGGGCAGCGGCTCGAACGAATGAACAGCCCACGGTGGCGCTCCAGGTTTTGCTCCGGTGGTGAAAAATGTCGTGTAAGTTATACTCTGTTAACACATTAATAATAACATTAACATTAACGCATTAACATAGAAAACGTCATTGTAATCACGGTACAATTAGAGAAAGTAGCACGAACTTTGAGCAAAACGGCAAAAAAAAAGGCTGGTTTAGGCACTCGATCGGGTCAAGTCCCTTCATCAGACTGATGTGGAAAAGGCATTATCTTCGTGAAATCATCAAAAAGGGCATGAAAGTGCACATAGCATTTATGGCAAAATTCTGGCTCTACTTATATGTTTCAATAAGATTCCCTCTCATCCTTTTAAATTCCAATGTGTACATGCCCAGTCGCATCATTCTTTCACCATCTGACAGTCCCGCCATTCCGGGAACCTACACCGCACTCCCTCAATCGCAAGAATGTTCATACTCACATTTGGAGACCAACACTGCACAGTATACTTCAGGTATGGTCTCACCAGGGCCCTGTACACCTATAAAGATATTGCAACGAACGTGGATTGTTTTAGTTGGACTGCCACTGGCTAAGGATCGAACTGCTCAAACCATATTGTCCCAGATTATGAAATAGTTCTTTCCCCAGAGTGGTTTGCCGTTTTCACGAGAACGCATGTTAAATGTAATCTGGGGAAACGTTCAAATGAAATTTCGGGAGCAAGGTTGGACGTGGAGTGTGGGATGTACTTCACAGCAGATCCATTCGCAATGTTCTGAAGCATTTAGATAGGCTCTTGATCAAGTAGGACATTCAGGAGTATCGACTGTGCGCGGCCAGATGTCATGCGTTTAACTGACATCAGGGTCGGCAGAGAAATCGCTCAGTGCCGCCACCACGACAATGGGCTTTATGGCCGTTAAAACTCGCTTTTTTTTAAACTATGAAAATGAATGCATAAGATGAAGCCTAAAACACGTGTCCTGACTCATTGCCCTCGACTATCTTACATTCTCGTTCTTACTATGATTGTTCCTCATCTATAAATGGATTGTCACAAAACTGTATGACAAAAAAAAATGACTGTACTTTCATACACGTGAGAAAGAAGTACCGTTTGATCATTGAACCATTGTGGACCAAAGTGTCTGTTCTTTTGCCTTACTGCTGTCTATTCCAAGCTGATGTTAGTGACAGTCTCGCTTCTCGTTAATTGGAAGGGCTTTCTTCAATGACTTTTACATTATTAGAAACCTTGTGGAAGTCGTGTCATATAAATTTAATTCATTCCATTTAATACAACGCCTGGTATATGTTCAAGTGAGTGTATTGCCATGTGGCCCTGATAGGGCAATTGAATTTTTGCTTTGCTTCAGCACACAGAACACAGTAGGCATTTACTACAAAACAGATCAGTGTGTCCATGTGAGGTTATCCATTTTGGTGGCATCAACGGGAAAGCAGACTATTATCTAAATGGTGGCCGATTGGGAAAGGGGGAGATGCAGCGAGACCTGAGTGTCATGGTACACCAGTCATTGAAGGTAGGCATGCAGGTGCAGCAGGCAGTAAAGAAAGCGAATGGTATGTTAGCTTTCATTACAAAATGATTTGAGTATAGGAGCAGGGAGGTTCTACTGCAGTTGTACAGGGTCTTGGTGAGAATACACCTGGAGTATTGCGTACAGTTATGGTCTCCCAATCTGAGGAAGGACATTATTGCCATAGAGGGAGTGCAGAGACGGGTCACCAGACTGATTCCTGGGATGTCAGGACTGTCTTATGAAGAAAGACTGGATAGACTTGGTTTAGACTCTCTAGAATTTAGGAGATTGAGAGGGGATCTTATAGAAACTTACAAAATTCTTAAGGGGTTGGACAGGCTAGATGCAGGAAGATTGTTCCCGATGTTAGGGAAGTCCAGGAAAAGGGGTCACAGCTTAAGGATAAGGGGGAAATCCTTTAAAACCGAGATGAGAAGAACTTTTTTTCACACAGAGAGTGGTGAATCTGTGGAACTCTCTGCCACAGAGGGTAGTTGAGGCAAGTTCATTGGCTATATTTAAGAGGGAGTTAGATGTGGCCCTTGTGCCTAAGGGGATCAGGGGGTATGGAGAGAAGGCAGGTACGGGATACTGAGTTGGGTGATCAGCCATGATCATATTGAATGGCGGTGCAGGCTCGAATGGCCGAATGGCCTACTCCTGCACCTAATTTCTATGTTTCTATATACCATAATATAAATATATACACACGTGCATAAATAAACTGATAAAGTGCAAATAACAGAGATAAATGTTCATTCCGAAGACAGGGTGATATCACCGGTTTAAACTATTAATTTGGACCTGAAAATAACGTGGTTTATTTTTCAGAAAAAAAAAATTAATAGAAGAATGATCCCAGCTGAAACGCCGCCTTCCCCAATTCGCCAGATGCGATGCCAGTCTATTAACCCAGCAAATTGTGCTTCTTTAATATTCACTAACGGCAGGATGGTGCAATCTGATTGATGCTCCAGGGAGTCACATCGGGTATAAGTAGAACGATGATGTTTTAGGCTGCAGCTTGACTGTTGCGCATTGCGTATGCTCATTTTGTGTTTGACGGAAAATGCACGCGCCGGGAAAGGGCCCGGTTTTTGCTGTATATTACACAGCTCTTGCCGTTTTCGGGGTCCCAGGTAAACTACGCGGCTGAATGCGTGAACAACTAACACCGCTATGCTTGAGTAGTTGTCTGCAATTTGTGTTTTTTGTTCTTTCTTTTTCGGCCGCCGTATATTATATTGAAGTTAATATCATCAAATCCTCACCATTTGATCGCTGCGGCGTCCGCTTAAAAATTATGCACTTGATCATGTTTCTTATCATATCTCTGAGCTGCTCCACCCATACGCTCCTGCCCGCTGCCTCAGGTCAGCTGATCAGCTGCTCCTTGAGGTACCAAGGTCCAAGCGGAAGCTCAGAGGGGATAGAGCCTTTTCTGTTGTTGCTCCGGCTCTCTGGAACACCTTGCCGTTGCACATCAGACAGGCCCCCTCACTGTCCATCTTCAAATCCACCCTAAAGACTCATTTTTATTCTCTGGCTTTTGACACTGGCTGAGACATTGCTCCTGTTTTTAGTGCTTGTAATGTCTTTTAATTTTTACTGTTTTATAGTCCTTTTTTTAACGGTTTTTAATGGTTTGTAATAACTTCTTGTCCATGAGTTCTCATGTACAGCACTTTGTGGCAACTGCAGTTGTTTAAAGTGCTTTATAAATAAAGTTATTATTATTATTATTATTATTATTATTATTATTATTATTATTATTATTATTATTATTATTATTATTATTATTATTATTATTATTATAAATTCGCACTCTTTTCGAACACAAGCTCTTTTGCTTTCACATCGCGCCCTGAATCCTGCCTGATCGGTGTTCTAATACAACTGGCTATTAATTTTAAGGTTAATCTTATACATATGCATAATATGAATATAATATGAATATCACAATATCATATTATATCATATTGTATTCATAACATTCTATTATAAATATAATATGAATATCACTGGACGGTGCCTTGATGTCAACCTCGCCTGCAGTTTCGTCTGTCCTTTTCGTCTTTTTTCTTGTTAATTTTAGTATGGTGAAAAAGTTTGTGTTAATGTTCCCTGCTTTGTTTTATGTTAGGGTTGGGCAGGAGGTCACGGGGGAACAGTTTGTTACATTTCATAGCAAAAGGATATGAGTATAGGAGCAGGGAGGTTCTACTACTGCAGTTGTACAGGGTCTTGGTGAGACCACACCTGGAGTATTGCGTACAGTTTTGGTCTCCAAATCTGAGGAAGGACATTATTGCCTTAGAGGGAGTGCAGAGAAGGTTCACCAGACTGATTCCTGGGAAGTTAGGACTTTCATATGAAGAAAGACTGGATAGACTCGGCTTATACTCGCTAGAATTTAGGAGATTGAGGGGGGATCTTATAGAAACTTACACAATTCTTAAGGGGTTGGACAGACTAGATGCAGGAAGATTGTTCCCGATGTTGGGGAAGTCCAGGACAAGGGGTCACAACTTAAGGATAAGGGGGAAATTCCTCGAAGACCGAGATCAGAAGAAAATTTTTCACACAGAGAGTGGTGAATCTCTGGAACTCTCTGCCACAGAGGGTAGTTGAGGCCAGTTCATTGTCTAAATTTAAGAGGGAGTTGGATGTGGCCCTTGTGGCTAGGGGGATCAGGGGGTACGGAGAGAAGGCAGGTACGGGAGGCTGAGTTGGATGATCAGCCGTGATCATATTGAATGGCGGAGCAGGCTCGAAGGTCCGAATGGCCTACTGCTGCACCTATTGTCTATGTTTCTATGTTTCTATCACCTTGTCGGAGATGCGAATCTTTTCCGGGTCGTAGCTCCGGTTGCTCTGCGGACAAACATCGTGGGGCTGGAGGCCAATCTCGGGATTGACTTTGAACCCCACTGCGGATCATCGACTTGACATCGGAGCCAATCCCTTGCCTTGGATCGACGCTCCAACCGCGGCCTATGGATTTAACATCCGGAGCACGTGGTCTGGGTTTGAGACCGATATCGGTGGCTCCAAAAGCCACACGACGTTGTACAAACTCCGACCCGCGGTCAGATCGCCGAGCGCGGGGAGCTGACATCCCCCGATGCATGAGCTTGATCGCCCCGACGAGCAGGCCCGCCGCCGGCCACGAGAGTCAAGATCGTCCCGTAAACGGAATGTTAGAGGCTCCCGACAGCTGGAGGACAAACAAGGATTGAGATTGAACATTATTCACCAGTGAGGAAAGTGGAGGAGTCACCGTGGTGGATGTTTATGTCAAAATGTATTTCGTGTGTTCGGTTGCTTTTTATTAGTATCACTATAAGGCAAATCAAATTTGCGTTACATTTCAAGGATGCTGCAAAAAGGAAAAGCACAAATGCTCATTTCAGGTTGTGCTCGATGTTCATGAGCAGAACGCGTTCTCTTTGAAAACTTACATTTTAATTTCGGTTCGTTAACAGATTATGATTGGGAATGATTGCATCGCTTTAAATCGTCATGCATTTTATTATGAACGATTGCGTTGGTCCAAGTTACTGGTTCTTTGACGAGAACAGTCCTGCCTGGATTCCCACTTTTGCAATGAAATGTTTAACTGAGATGTTCAAATGTTTCTGTTGACTCCTTTGAAAATCAATCCAGAATGACTCCCTAAAGCACCCACAGGCAATGGGTGAACCTATCTCTGTTCATTTGCAATTGCCGGCTCTGACAGTCCTTAACACATTCACAGATACCATCCGCCTCTCTGTGAGTCGCTGCATTGATGTTTAAGATAGTTTGGGACTTCTATCCGATTGGGGAAATATGCACTATGTTGATTTCATTTGAAACGTTCTCCGCTTCTATCTTGGTTGTTCAGTGAGTATTGTTCTCTTGAGTATTTTTGCGTAGCCTATTTCCTTCGCTCCAACGATGCTGCTGCTCCCGCTGAGTTTGTCCATCATTTTTGTGCACCTTCCTTTAAAGCGAATTTCAGTATAGTCATTTTTCTTGGAACATTGTTATTCGACAATAGACATTAAGTGCAGTAGTGGGCCATTCGGACCTTCAAGTCAGCACCGCCACTCACCGCGATCATGGCTGAACATCCACAATCAGTACCCCGCTCCTGCCACCACCCCCCCCCCCCCCCCCCCCCACCACCACCAACACTGCTCCATTCCATTAGGCCCAATAAATCTACCTAACTCTGTCCCGAACGCATCCCGACAATGTCTGGATTATGTTTAATGCCAGCCTTCCAGTGTCTTCCAGTGTATTTCTTCTCCCCATGTATCCTTACTTCCTGACAGGTTAGTGTAAATCATCCGTTCTGCGGTAAATGGTGAATCGGCAGAGCAGGGTGGCTGAGTGGTTAAGGCGTTGGCTTTAAGATCCAATACATGTTCAGGTGCAAATCCCGGTCATTCAAAGCTATTACCTTATTTTCGCGGCGGGCCGGTGGCCCTCCTGCCTTTCAGCGCCAGAGACCCGGGTTCGATCCTGTCTCGTGGTGCAGTCTGTACCGAGTCTGTTGGTTTTACCGTGACCGCGTGGGTTTCTTCCGGGAGCTCCGGTTTCCACCCACATTCAAAGTGGGTTGTACAAGTTGCTAGTATGATGGCTTCGGCAAAAATGTTAACTTGTCCCATATGTGTGGCATATTGCTGCTGCTCGGCGATCACTGGACGGCGCGGATTTGGTGGGCCGAAGGTTCTGATTCCCCGCTGTGTTTCTAAAATAAACTGTGGCTCGCACTTGATGAGATATTGCAACTACCCGAGTTTTATGTTTAACATAATTCGGCACTTGAAAACGATCAGATCAATACTGAAGAAGAGTTTCGGCTCGAAACGTTGCCTATTTCCTTCGCACCATAGATGCTGCAGCACCCGCTGAGTTCCTCCAGCATTTTTGTCTACCTTCGAATTTCCAGCATCTGTAGTTCCTTCTAAAACACAGATCAATATCCGTTTCGCCTTTGCAATCCGAAGAAGGGTCTCGACTCGAAACATCACCCATTCCATCTTTCCAGAGACGCTGCCTGCCCCGCCTAGTCATTCCAGAAATCCGTGTCTAAACTGAACGAAACATGCAAAGGAAAAAGGTTTCCATTGAGTTATTAACGTAGCTGCATGATCGCGTCAGCAAACAGGTATCCATTGAAAAAGGGCCACATTAACGAATACTTTCCCCAGAAAATACTTACATACTTAAATACAATTTAATTAAGTTATTTACGTTAAGTAAATTTACTTCATTGACATAGAACGTTCTTGAATGGATACTTAAAGAAAATACACATATACTGACCGAAAACTAGGTGGTGGCGAGGCTTGAGACGTTCGTTTCATCACTACTCACAATCTGTCTCCCTCTGTCCACAGCTAATTTGATGACGACTGTGATACTAGCACAGGGAAGATGCGGGCTCTCCAAATGTATCAGCCGCTATCTGTTGTCAATGGCGGTGATGGACTTCCTAGTCATCGTGGCGGCAGTGATATTAAGCCGTCTGCGAGCTCTTTATTTCCCCGTTAGTTTGCTATCCACCACTCCCGGCTGCAGCCTCGTTATTGCGTTCAGTTGGTTTTCCAAGGACACTTCCGCCTGGTTAACGGTGGCGTTCACCTTCGATCGATTCATCGCCATTTGCTGTCCGCATCTGAAAGTCCGATATTGCACGGAGAAAATAGCGACTGGCGTCATCGGAACGGTGTGTGTGTTGTACTGTGTAAAAAACGTACCTTTCTTTTTCACATATGAACCTGCGTATGTGTTGGATAATATACCTTGGTACTGCAGCATAAAGGATGTCTATTATACTTCACTTGCATGGAAGATATATGACTGGCTACTCTATATGGTAAACCCATGCGTACCGTTCGTGCTCATTTTGCTTCTCAATGTTTTCACGGTCAGGCACATTCTAGCGGCCAGCAGCGCCCGCAAGAGATTGCGAGCTCAGAGCCATGGAGATAAGCAGAATGACCCAGAGATGGAGAGCAGGAGAAAGTCCATTATTATACTATTCGCCATTTCGGGCAGCTTCCTACTCTTGCGATTGACCAATGTTGTGAATTTTGTAATGGTGCAATTTTTCATCAAAAATTATGCGAACAATTCCAATTCCACCAACCCAATGTTCATACTGCAAGAAAGCGGTTACATGATGGAACTTCTCAGTTCATGCACCAACACGTGCATTTATGCGGGTACTCAGGCTAAATTCAGAGAACAGTTGAAGAATCTGGTCAAATGGCCCTTCGAGGCAATTTGCAATCGATTCAAACAATAGGAACGACTGAAATATCTTGTGTCAGATTCCTAATAAACAAGTGGAAAGTTAATTGCCAACGGAGCAGGAGATGTGTTTTTATTTTATTTTTAGCTACACGGTCTAGGTTCTGAATGATGAGTACTGTGAAACATAGAAACATAGAAACATAGAAATTAGGTGCAGGAGTGGGCCATTCGGCCCTTCGAGCCTGCACCGCCATTCAATATGATCATGGCTGATCATCCAACTCAGTATCCCGTACCTGCCTTCTCTCCATACTCTCTGATCCCCTTAGCCACAAGGGCCGCATCTAACTCCCTCTTAAATATAGCCAATGAACTGGCCTCGACTACCCTCTGCGGCAGAGAGTTCCAGATATTCACCACTCTCTGTGTGAAAAAAGGTTCTTCTCATCTCGGTTTTAAAGGATTGCCCCCTTATCCTTAAGCTGTGACCCCTTGTCCTGGACTTCCCCAACATCGGGAGCAATCTTCCTGCATCTAGCCTGTCGAACCCCTTAAGAATTTAGTAAGTTTTTGAACTTGCAGCAACAGTCGGCGCGACGCGACGCGAAAGGGTTGTAATCTCACTAACATGTATCGACAATGGGTCAGGAGTAGGACAATCGGCCCTTCGACCCTGCATCGCCATTCGATGTGATCATGGCCGATCATCGCCAATCAGAACCCCGTTCATGCCCTCTCCCCATATACACTGACTCCGCTATCTGATGAATGATATTTAATGATATTACACCTCGTGCTCGGTTCAATTTCTGTGTGACCTCTGCAACATAAGCAGGTGTCGCTTCCAATGAATTCAAATATTGTCCACTATTGTTGTGTCTTCAATCGAATGAGCAACAATTTCGCTGAAATTCAGTATTTCAATATTCAGTGTTCAGTGTTTACTTTAATGTCATTTTAACTGAGTACTTACATACACAGAAGAAACGGAAAAAAATGTTTCTCAATCAGTTCCCGTCAGTGCAGTTAATAAATAGGAATAAATACATCTAGGTTTAAAATTAAAATTACCATATCTAAAATAGGCCTAAAAATTAAAATAAAAACAGACATTCAGACCGAACTGTGGCTTTGCTTTGACAGGTGCCTAGCCGTCAAAGTATGAGCGAGGTTAGATGTGTTGGTGTATGATATATGGGGAGGGGACACAGTCCGTTAACCATTATTCTTCCCTGTGGAAAGAAGCTGTGTAGCATCCTGCTGGTTTTGCAGCTGATGTTCCTGTAACTCTTCCCAGATGGCAGAATGGAGAAAATGTGGTGTGATGGATGATACCGATGTGCCATAAGGAAAGTAGCAGCATAATTGGGTCAGAACAATTTGAAAGCGGTGTTTAGTTGGTATGTCAACATCTAACGATTTGGATTGTTTTAAATTCGAGCTGATCGTCATATTCTGGTCAGGTGGGACAGATAAGGATGGCGAGGTAATCAGTCTTTAAATTTTAATGGGAGTTGTAAATTTGGTCAAAATGAAAAAGCGAAGCTTGTTTAAGGTTTCAAAAGATTAATTCAGATGAGTCCTTTGAGGAATATACCAAGCAGGTAAAAATAACTGGAAATTAATCAAGATAAAAGGGGCCATGAAATGTTGTTGGCGAGTGGGACCCGAAAAGTCTCCAGGGAT
Organism: Leucoraja erinaceus; assembly: GCF_028641065.1. Taxonomy (NCBI): domain Eukaryota; kingdom Metazoa; phylum Chordata; class Chondrichthyes; order Rajiformes; family Rajidae; genus Leucoraja; species Leucoraja erinaceus. Next base: position 59,490 of record NW_026576109.1, on the reverse strand, counting down.
TTTTAACGGGTACATTAAAAAAAAACCAAGAAGTAACCAAGGCGAAGTTAGAGTCGATCGAAGGTTAAGAATGTAATTTATGCTTGAGGTGAGAGAATGGAGGTATAAGACCCCCACCCCCCCTCAATATTCCAAATTATTGTACTCGTAAGAATTTTGAAGATTGAGGGTGAATCTTATAGAAACTTACAACATTCTTAATGGGTTGGACTTCACTAAGGAAGACATAAATGATCTGCCGGAAATAGCAGGGGCCCGCAGGTCAAAGGAGGTGGAGGAATTGAGTGAAATCCAGGTTAGTCGGGAAGTGGTGTTGGGTAAATTGAATGGATTAAAGGCCGATTAATCCCCAGGGCCAGATAGGCTGCATCCCAGAGTACTTAAGGAAGTAGCTCCAGAAATAGTGGATGCATTAGTAATAATCTTTCAAAACTCTTTAGATTCTGGAGTAGTTCCAGAGGATTGGCGGGTAGCAAACGTAACCCCACTTTTTAAGAAGGGAGGGAGAGAGAAAACGGGGAATTACAGACCAGTTAGCCTAACATCGGTAGTGGGGAACTGCTAGAGTCAGTTATTAAAGATGGGATAGCAGCACATTTGGAAAGTGGTGAAATCATTGGACAAAGTCAGCATGGATTTACGAAAGGTAAATCATGTCTGACGAATCTTATAGAATTTTTCGAGGATGTAACTAGTAGCGTGGATAGGGGAGAACCAGTGGATGTGGTGTATCTGCACTTCCAGAAGGCTTTCGACAAGGTCCCACATAAGAGATTAGTATACAAACTTAAAGCACATGGCATTGGGGGTTCAGTATTGATGTGGATAGAGAACTGGCTGGCAAACAGGAAGCAAAGAGTAGGAGTAAACGGGTCCTTTTCACAATGGCAGGCAGTGACTAGTGGGGTACCGCAAGGCTCAGTACTGGGACCCCAGCTATTTACAATATATATTAATGATCTGGATGAGGGAATTGAAGGCAATATCTCCAAGTTTGCGGATGACACTAAGCTGGGGGGCAGTGTTAGGTGTGAGGAGGATGCTAGGAGACTGCAAGGTGACTTGGATAGGCTGGGCGAGTGGGCAAATGTTTGGCAGATGCAGTTTAATGTGGATAAATGTGAGGTTATCCATTTTGGTGGCAAAAACGGGAAAGCAGATTATTATCTAAACGGTGGCCGATTGGGAAAGGGGGAGATGCAGCGAGACCTGGGTGTCATGGTACACCAGTCATTGAAGGTAGGCATGCAGGTGCAGCAGGCAGTAAAGAAAGCGAATGGCATGTTGGCTTTCATAGCAAGAGGATTTGAGTATAGGAGCAGGGAGGTTCTACTGCAGTTGTATAGGGTCGTGGTGAGACCACACCTGGAGTATTGCGTGCAGTTTTGGTCTCCAAATCTGAGGAAGGACATTATTGCCATGGGATGTCAGGACTGTCTTATGAAGAAAGACTGGATAGACTTGGTTTATACTCTCTAGAATTTAGGAGATTGAGAGGGGATCTTATAGAAACTTACAACATTCTTAAGGGGTTGGACAGGCTAGATGCAGGAAGATTGTTCCCGATGTTGGGGAAGTCCAGGACAAGGGGTCACAGCTTAAGGATAAGGGGGAAATCCTTTAGAACCGAGATGAGGAGAACATTTTTCACACAGAGAGTGGTGAATCTCTGGAACTCTCTGCCACAGAGGGTAGTTGAGGCCAGTTCATTGGCTATATTTAAGAGGGAGTTAGATGTGGCCCTTGTGGCCAAGGGGATCAGAGGGTATGGAGAGAAGGCAGGTACGGGATACTGAGTTGGATGATCAGCCATGATCATATTAAATGGCGGTGCAGGCTCGAAGGGCCGCATGGCCTACTCCTGCACCTAATTTCTATGTTTCTATGGACAGGCTAGACGCAGGAAGGTTATTCCGGATGTTGGGGAAGTCCAGAACAAGGGGTCACAGATTAAGGATAAAGGGAAAATATTTTAGGATCGAGATGAAAAAAACATTTTTTACACAGAGAGTGGTGAATCTCTGGAATTCTCTGTCACATAAGGTAGTTGAGGTCAGTTCATTGGCTATATTTAAGAGGGAGTTAGATGTGGCCCTTGTGGATAAATCAGTTGGTGTGGAGAGAAGGCAGGTACAGGATACTGAGTTGGATGATCAGTCATGATGATATTGAATGGCGGTGCAGGATCGAAGGGCCGAATGGCCCACTACTGCACCTATTTTTTATGTTTTTATGTTTCTATGTACTGTACAAAATTAAAACTTTGCATCGATATTCACGAAGGAGGTAGACATGGGGCATAGCGAGAACTGTGGGGAGATTGATCAATATATTGGCATTTTTTAGATCAAGGAGGAGTCGGGGATATGGTTCTTGAAGTGCATTGTAGATGAATATTCGGTTCTCGTTGGGATCAATCGTAGGTTAATGAAAGAGGGGAAAGCTTGCAGGGGCCTTGGCAAATATCTTTGCACCATTACCGACACAGACGAGGACCACAAGGATAAACAATAGCCAAAGTTCATCCTTTGATTAAGAAATAACCAATGCAAATAAAAGAAGCCTAACCCAAACACCTAAAACAAAAATGCTATAATCTAGAGAAAATTCGCAAATCTCACGTGAGCATAGGAAATTCACTAAACTATGAACATTAAAGATTAATCATTAACCATTAACTAAGAGGGTGATGAATCTGGAGGAATTTTTGCCACAGAAGGTTGTGGAAGCAAAGTCGGTGGATATATTTAACCATATAAACCATATAACCATATAACAATTACAGCACGGAAACAGGCCATCTCGACCCTTCTAGTCCGTGCCGAACACGTATTCTCCCCTAGTCCCATACACCTGCGTTCAGACCATAACCCTCCATTCCTTTCCCGTCCATATAACTATCCAATTTATTTTTAAATGATAAAAAACGAACCTGCCTCCACCATCTTCACTGGAAGCTCATTCCACACAGCCACCAGTCTCTGAGTAAATAAGTTCCCCCTCATGTTACCCCTAAACTTATGTCGCTTAATTCTCAAGTCATGTCCCCTTGTTTGAATCTTCCCTACTCTCAGTAGGAAAAGCTTATCCACGTCAACTCTGTCTACCCCTCTCATCATTTTAAATATCTCCATCAAGTCCCCCCTTAACCCTTTAGGCAGGTATCAATAGATTCTTGATCAGTACGGGTGTCACAGATTATAGAAACAAATACAAAGAAACAGGGAAAATAAGTGCAGGAATAGGCCATTCCGGCCTTCGAACCGGCATCATCCGAAATCAATACCCCGTTCTGCTTTCTCCCCATGTCCATTTATCCTAAGAACTATAGGTAATTATTTCTTGAAACCATCCAAAAAATTGGAATCCACTCCCTTCTGTGACAGCGAATTCCACATATTCACAACATACAGGGTTAAAAGCGTTTTCCTCATCTCAGTCCTAAATGGCCTCACCTTTATTCATCTACTGTGACCCATAGTTCTAGACTTCCCCCACATCGGGAGCATTTTTCTTCCATGTGGCCTGTCCAATCTCTCAAGAATGTTATATGTTTTTATAAGATACCCTTTCATCATTCTAAATTCCAGTGATTATAAGCCCAGTCGATCCATTCCTTCATTATATGTCAGTCCTGCCATCACGAAAATAAACCTGGTGAACATACGCTGCAATCCCTCAATAGCACGAACTTCTTTTCTCAAAATAGGAGACTAAAATTGCACACAATACTCCAGGTGTGGACTCAACATGGCCTGGGACAACTGCTGTATGACCTCTTTGCTTCTATACTCAAATCCTCTAGCTAAGAAGGCCAACATGCCATTTACTTTCTCCATTGCCGCACAGAGGCCACGAGACACGAGAGACATAAGTTCCGGAGATGTACATGCGATCGATACGGGAACCGCCCCCCTCAGACCTGCGCGAAAAAGCGTTGGAATCAGGGTGGAGCTGAAAGAAACGTATCAAAGATTCATAAAACACATTTTCACCTTTATTTAGTTGGAAATAAACTTCCAATTTTGTTTCCAGAACCAGGGGCCACACACAGTTTAAGAATAAGGGCTAAGCCATTTAGAACGGAGACGAGGAATCATTTTTTCTCACAGAAAGTTGCGAGTCTGTGGAAATCTCTGCCTCAGAGAGCGATGGAGGCCGGTTCTCTGGATGCTTTCAAGAGAGAGCCAGATATGGCTCTTAAAAATAGCGGAGTCAGGGGATATTCGGAGCGGAGGCAGAGGGAGTACAGAGAAGGTTCACCAGACTGATTCCTGGGATGTCAGGACTTTCATATGAAGAAAGACTGGATAGACTCGCTAGAATTTAGACGATTGAGGGGGGATCTTATAGAAACTTACAAAATTCTTAAGGGGTTGGACAGGCTAGGTGCAGGAAGATTGTTCCCGATGTTGGGGAAGTCCAGAACAAGGGGTCACAGTTTAATGATAAGGGGGAAATCTTTTAGGACCGAGATGAGGAAAACTTTTTTCACACAGAGAGTGGTGAATCTCTGGAATTCTCTGCCGCAGAAGGTAGTTGAGGCCTGTTCATTGGCTATATTTAAGAGGGAGTTAGATGTGGCCCTTGTGGCTAAAGGGATCAGGGGGTATGTAGAGAAGGCAGGTACAGGATACTGAGTTGGATGATCAGCCATGATCATATTGAATGGCGGTGAGACTCGAAGGGCCGAATGGCCTACCCCTGCACCTATCTTCTATGTTTCCATGTTTCTATGATATGGGGAGAAGGCAGGAACGGGGTACTGATTGGGGATGATCAGCCATGATCACATTGAATGGCGGTGCTGGCTCGAAGGGTCGAATGGCCTACTCCTGCACCTATTGTCTATTGTCTATTCTTTCACTTCAGGACAGCAAGTTTTAAAACTCCCACATAGTAATGCTTTGTAGAGTTGATCGGCATTAATCATCAATATTTTTTGGGAGATGCGATATAATTTCAATGTGGACAGCAGCGGAGAAGGTAATAGTCTAGCAAATTAATTCAAGCCATTTGGACTATGGACGCCGATGCATCCAAAGAAACAGACAAGTTGGAAAAGGGACAATGAGCTTCGTTCCGATTGTGCCTGCCTACTGGACAGAAATATGGTTCACAATTTTCCGCATCACACCGAATAATTCCGCTCAGATTTACATTTGACCTAATTCGCGACTAAACATGTCCCCGTGAGGGGATGCTGCATGATAATGTTGGCAGAGTTGACATATGGACACCTGGAGGAGTCTTGTGGCAACAGTACGTTTGTATCAATGATAAAAGGAAATCATGTATACAACACGTTGCACGCATTTAACTGAAAATAATCACTCGTTTTGAAAACAATATGTTCCAGGCATATGCATATATATTCGTGAAAAAACAGAAGTTGAATGATTGAACTGAGCACTTGGGAAAACGTACAAGAGGTGAGACTCAATTGAAGAAGAAGTTGGGCGTGACCGACAGGGCGCATGGACATAAAATGTCCACACATTAAATGCTGTGTTGTCATAATTACCCTACAGCAAAGCAACGCATGAAGCACAGCTGGTCACTCGCTTTTGCTATATTATTTTAACTATCAGTTTGCCAATTTAAATAACTTTCCAGTGCAACGGATCGGGTACGTTAGCACACGGAACAGCTCCTCTCTGAACTTGCTCTGGGTCACGGTGTAAATGGCCGTGTTGGTGCAGGAGCTCAGCAGCTGAAGCATGCATCCAACATTTTCCAATCCTTCCAAAGGGTTTCCCCAGGCCTTGTGCATAAACACATTCAAACATCGAACCGCAATAAACTGTGCAACACTTGTGGCCCAGAGCAGGATGAAGGAGCTCGAGATTGCCAGAAGTAAAACGACCGACCGTCTGCGGTTCACCATCTCCTGGTCTTTCTTTTTCGCGCCACCGCTGAGGTCCCGGAGGTTCCTGCGGACCCGACTGGCCACGGAAATGCGTCTGATGGTGAGCGCGTTAAACAACAAAATCAGGCAGAATGGAATCACCGGGGTGAACAACTGTTCGGCCCAAGAGAACACTATCCATTCGGGATGAATGTAAAAATGTACGAGTTTGAAGCAGCCCAGTTCTCTACCCGTTCCGCGATAAGAAGTGTATGCGAAGGGCAAGGGTAGATTTTTGAGGCAGACGAGCGGGCTCACCGTCAGGATAACAATCGTCGCCGTGCTCTCTGTGCAATAGTTGGTTTTCATTTTCTGAGTAGAAATCGCAACAAAGCGATCAAATGTGAACGCGACTGTGAACCACACAGAACAATTCACCGTGACTGACGCGAGGTAGATTGTTATTTTGCACACAGGAGTGTAGGGCAAGGAGACATGCCACCAATACGTATCAGCAATCCGGTGAAATATCACCTCACAGAAAATCACAGAGAGGTCCGCGGTCGCCATGGCTACCATGTAACGAGTGATGCACTTGGAGAGGCCGCACTTGCCACGGGACAGGATCACAATCGCCATCAGATTCACTGGGAAATAATGAAAACAGAAACTGATTAATTGTGTGGTGGGTGGGAGCAGACGGATTCATTTAAACCTGTGTCGCCAGTGGCAGAGACTATTTTGTTTAACGAATCAATATTTGGGTAAATCACCCGTCAAACGTTTGCCAAAAAGTTGTTCAATCTGTAAATTATTAAATTCCTGATTACCAAAATTAGTGGGATTGCCTTATGTAGAAAATAATTACATAAAGATGAAAATATTGGTGCAAAAGGCAATCCGATTTTAGAAATCAGGAATTTAATCTGCAAATGAATAAAATCCCGTTGACCAAAATTAGTGGGATTGCCTTATGTACTAATTTTCACAAAATTATGCCAATCGCTTGATATTGATGTAACATCCATCGTGGATGTAAAATATACAATATTCTCAACAAGTCAGTCAGTGTCTCTAAAGAATGGAATTAACTATCCAAAAGTACCGTCCATCAAATCAGAATTAAGAGGGGATCCTCCCAATATCAAATATTTGATTTCATTTTTATAACCGTAAATTCAAATGCGCAGTGTCTTTTTTATTGCTGAGACTTGAGCAACGTTTGCATCGTGGCATTGAGTCAATCGGGGTCTGGATTAACGCGGTCTGTTTTCCATTGGGCCTTCGAGAATGTATTTCCGAACATGAAAGGGTTTCAGTGAAGCGCAGCAAATATAATTACAAACAACCTTCACAAACAAGGCTAACAACATAACGGGCAAGTATTTTCTGCCGAACATCGGGCGGGCCTCCGTACGGTACCTGACAAGAAAAGGTGCTGGAGTATCTCAGTGGCGGAGGCAATATCTCTGGAGGACATAGATATGCGACGTATCAGCTCGAGACCCTTCTTCAGACTCCGATCGGCAGAATGATCCTGACCCGATACGTCGACTGCGTCGGTCCTCCAGAGATGCTGCAAGACTGGCTGAGTTAACCAATTCTTTGGTTCCACTGCAAGATCGCTGCACGTGTAGTTTATTTCATCTGCGCTCCGTTTTTGTGGAACAGGTTGTTTGTACGACCTTCAAATCCGGCTTTGCTAAATTATCCCTATGAGAATTTAAGAGCGATACGGAAAATGCAGTCTCACATGACTGATCGGGTGTATTCTCGTTCTGCCGAGTGCAGTACGCACAGTGGAACAGAAACTGCCACTCACAGCGACGACGAAATTTCGTTTCACCTCGCAACAGCGCAAGTACGGGCATTGATTTTGGTAAAAAGCCACGAGGGCTACATTTTTGCCAGCTTCAATGAGCGGCATCCATCACATATACCAACGCGCTACCTCGCTCCTAAGAGGCACATCGCTTATTTTAGTTTAGTTTAGGAATACAGCGCGAACGCACGACCACCGGCCCACCTAATCCGCACCGATCAAGCACACTGCTACACACACAAAGGACAATTTATTTTACTTTTATGGAGCGTGGGAGCAAACCGAAGATCTCGGGGAAAACTAAAAAGGATACGGAGAGAACGTACAGACTCCTTACAGCCAAGCGCTGTAAGACAGTTACTCTAGCGCCGCGCCAGCGTGCCGCCCGAACCCCCGCTCGGCTTCTCGCTATGTCCTCTTAACCTTCAATATTCTGCGCTTTTCAAACATGAGATGTGCCGACAATTACCTACCAGGTATACCGATTGCTGCCAGAATCGGATAATACACAAGTACTATTTTTACCGCGATCGGAATAACGTGCATTGTAATGCGATCACTCCTTGTGCTGCAGCTCAGCGGTTGTCAGCGAAACAAACCAATATCTGGCATATTTATAATGTAAATGAAGGGAAAAACAGGCAACGATATTGCATCCCTGTGGACATTACTTACACATTTTTGAACAAACATCTAATGTTTTCCATGTAATATTCAAAATGACCTTATCCTGAAGAATGAGGTCTGAAACGTTGCCTATTTCCTTCGCTCCATAGATGCTGCTGCAACCGCTGAGTTTCACCAGCACTTTTGTCAACCTTATTCTTAAAATGTGGCCCCCTGTTTCTGCACGCCCCCAAAATCGGGAACATGGTTCGTGTCCAAACCCTTAATAATCTTACATGTTTAAATAAGATCTCCTCTCATCCTTCCAAATGCCAGAGTATACATGCTCAGCCGCTCCATTCTCTCAACATATAACAGCCCCACCATCCCGGGCATTAACCTTGTGAACGAACGCTGCATTCCCTCAATAGCAAGAATGTTGGACCGGCTAGATGGAGGAAACATGTCTCACCAATGTCCTGTACAACTGCAGAAGGACCTGTACTCCTATGCGCAAATCCTCTCGTTATGAAGGCCAACATGCCATTATCTTTCGTCACTACCTGGTGTAGCTGAATATTTACTTACAGTGGCTAGTGTACAAGGACACCCAAGTCTCGTTGCACATCGCTTTTTCCCATATCTCACACCATTGAGATAATAATCTGCTTCCTTGCTCTTGCAGTTAAAGTGGATAACCTCACATTTACCTATATTATGCAGCATCTGCCATGAATCTGCCCACTCACTCAACCAGTCCAGCCCACCTTACATCCACCTCGCATCCTCTTCGCAGTTCACACTACAACCCGGCTTTGTGTCATCTGCAAAAATTTGCTCGTTATTTTTATTTCGAAACATAGAAACATAGAAACATATTATTAGGTGCATAGAAACATAGAAATTAGGTGCGGGAGTGGCCATTCGGCCCTTCGAGTCTGCACCGCCATTCAATATGATCATGGCTGATCATACAACTCAGTATCCCGTACCTGCCTCCTCTCCATACCCCCTGATCGCCTTAGCCACAAGGGCCACATCTAACTCCCTCTTAACTATAGCCAATGAACTGGCCTCAACTACCCTCTGTGGCAGAGAGTTCCAGAGATTCACCACTCTCTGTGTGAGAAAGTTTTCTCATCTCGGTTTTAAAGGATTTCCCCCTTATCCTTAAGCCGTGACCCCTTGTCCTGGACTTCCCTAACATCGGGAACAATCTTCCTGCATCTAGCCTGTCCAACCCCTTAAGAATTTTGTAAGTTTCTATAACATCCCCTCTCAATCACCTAAATTCTAGAGCGTATAAACCAAGTCTATCCAGTCTTTCTTCATAAGACAGTCCTGACATCCCAGGAATCAGTCTGGTGAACCGTCTCTGCACTCCCTCTATGGCAATAATGTCCTTCCTCAGATTTGGAGACCAAAACTGTACGCAATACTTCAGGTGTGGTCTCACCAAGACCCTGTACAACTGCAGTAGAACCTCCCTGCTCCTATACTCAAATCCTTTTGCAATGAAAGCTAACTTACCATTCGCTTTCTTTACTGCCTGTTGCACCTGCATGCCTACCTTCAATGACTGGTGCACCATGACACCCAGGTCTCGCTGCATCTCCCCCTTTCCCAATCGGCCACCATTTAGATAATTGTCTGCTTTCCGGTTTTTGCCACCAAAATGGATAACCTCACATTTATCCACATTATACTGCATCTGCCAAACATTTGCCCACTCACCCAGCCTATCCAAGTCACCTTGCAGTCTCCTAGCATCCTCCTCACAGCTAACACTGCCCCCCCAGCTTAGTGTCATCCGCAAACTTGGAGATATTGCCTTCAATTCCCTCATCCAGATCATTAATATATATTGTGAATAGCTGGGGTCCCAGCACTGAGCCTTGAGGTACCCCACTAGTCACTGCCTGCCATTGTGAAAAGGACCCGTTTACTCCTACTCTTTGCTTCCTGTTTGCCAGCCAGTTCTCTATCCACATCAATACTGAACCCCCAATGCCGTGTGCTTTAAGTTTGTATACTAATCTCTTATGTGGGACCTTGTCGAAAGTCTTCTGGAAGTCCAGGTACACCACATCCACTTGTTCCCCCCTATCCACGCTACTAGGAACATCCTCGAAAAATCCTATAAGATTCGTCAGACACGATTTACCTTTCGTAAATCCATGCTGACTTTGTCCAATGATTTCACCACTTTCCAAATGTGCTGCTATCCCATCGTTAATAACTGACTCTAGCAGTTTCTCCACTACCGATGTTAGACTAACTGGTCTGTAATTCCCCATTTTCTCTCTCCCCCACCTTCTTAAAAAGTGGGGTTACGTTTGCTACCCGCCAATCTTCAGGAACTACTCCAGAATCTAAAGAATTTTGAAAGATTATTACTAATGCCTCCACTATTTCTGGAGCTACTTCCTTAAGTACTCTGGGATGCAGCCTGTCTGGCCCTGGGGATTTATTGGCCTTTAATCCATTCAATTTACCCAACACCACTTCCCGGCTAACCTGGATTTCACTCAATTCCTCAACTCCTTTGACCCGTCGTCCCCTGCTATTTCCGGCAAATTATTTATGTCTTCCGTAGTGAAGACGGAACCAAAGTAGTTATTCAATTGGTCCGCCATGTCCTTGTTCCCTATGATCAACTCGCCTCTTTCTGACTGCAAGGGGCCTACATTTGTTTTAACTAATCTCTTTCTTTTCACATATCTATAAAAACTTTTGCAGTCAGTTTTTATGTTCCCTGCAGTTTTCATTCATAATCTATTTTCCCTTTCCTAATTAAGCTCTTTGTCCTCCTCTGCTGGTCTTTGAATTTCTCCCAGTCCTCCGGTATGCTGCTTTTTTTCTGGCTAATTTGTACGCATCATCCTTCGCTTTGATACTATCCCTGATTTCCCTTGTTATCCACGGATGTACTACCTTCCCTGATTTATTATTTTGCCAAACTGGGATGAACAATTTTTGTAGTTCATCCATGCAGTCTTTAAATGTCTTCCCTTGCATATCCACCGTCAACCCTTTTAGAATTAATTGCCAGTCAATCTTGGCCAATTCATGTCTCATACCCTCAAAGTTACCTTTCTTTAAGTTCAGAACCATTGTTTCTCAATTAACAATGTCACTCTCCATCGCAATGAAGAACTCAACCATATTATGGTCACTCTTGCCCAAGGGGGCACGTACAAGAAGATTGCTAACTAACCCTTCCTCATTACGCAATACCCAGTCTAAAATAGCCTGCTCTCTCGTTGGTTCCTCTACATGTTGATTTAGATAACTATCCCGCATACATTCCAAGAAATCCTCTTCCTCAGCACCCCTGCCAGTTTGATTCACCCAATCTATATGTAGATTGAAGTAATCCATTATAACTGTTTTGCCTTTGTCGCACGCATTTCTAATTTCCTGTTTGATACCATCTCCAACTTCACTACTACTGTTAGGTGGCCTGTACACAACACCCACCAGCGTTTTCTGCCCCTTAGTATTTCGCAGCTCTACCCATACCGATTCCACATCCTCCAAACTAATGTCCTTCCTTTCCATTGCATTAATCCCCTCTCTAATCAGTAACGCTACCCCACCTCCTTTTCCTTTCTGTCTATCCCTCCTGAATATTGAATATCCCTGGATGTTCAGCTCCCAGCCTTGGTCACCCTGAAGCCATGTCTCCGTGATCCCAACTATATCATAGTCTTTAATAGCTATCTGCACATTCAACTCATCCGCCTTATTACGAATGCTCCTTGCATTGAGACACAAAACCTTCAGGCTTGTTTTTACAACACTCTTACCCCTTATACAATTATGTTGAAAAGTGGCCCTTTTTGATTTTTGCCCTGGTTTTGTCTGCCTGCCACTTTTACTTTTCACCTTGCTACCTATTTCTTCTACCCTCATTTTACACCCCTCTGTCTCTACGCTCACACATTTAAGAAACCCTTTCCCTTTAAATCCATCCTCCACTATCCCATTCAACACCCCACCCCCCTTATTCAGTTTAAAGCCACCCGTGTAGCTTTGGCAAACCTGCCTGCCAGAATGCTGGTCCCACACCTGTTAAGATGCAATCCGTCCCTTTTGTACTTCCCCCTTACCCCAAAACAGATCCCAGTGATCTAAGAATCTAAATCCCTCCCCCGTGCACCAGTTCCTCAGCCACACGTTCAGGTCCCGAATCTCCCTGTTCCTGCTCTCACCAGCACGGGGAACTGGAAGCAAACCGGAGATAACAACCCTGGAGGTCCTGCTTTTCAACATTTTTCGGATCTCTCTAAAGTCACGCTGGAGAATTTTCATCCGCTTTTTTCCGACATCGTTTGTGCTGACATGCACTACCACTTCCGGATGTTCACCTTCGCCCTTGAGGATTTTCTGCACTCTGTCCGTGACATCCTGGATCCTGGCACCGGGAAGGCAGCACACCATCCTCGCATCCCGTCTGTTGCCGCAGAACCCCCTGTCCGTACCTCTCAGGATGGAGTTTCCCACTACAATGGCCTTGCCTACTTTAGGCCTTTTTGGTTTTGGCTCAACAGCCCTATTCGCATCGCAAGCCAGTCCGCCGCTCACGTCTTCTGTCCCAACAGCTTCTAAGCGGATGAACCTGTTTACAAGAGGTACACCACCCGGGGACGTTGGCATTCCATGCTTCCCTCCTTTTCTCACTGTCTCCCACCTTCTCTCTTCCAGTACCTTAGGTGTAACAATCGTACTGTAGGACTTGTCGAGGAAGACTGCAGGAGTAGGCCATTCGGCCCTTCGAGCCTCCACCGCCATTCAATATGATCATGGCTGATCATCCAACTCAGTATCTCGTATCTGCCTTCTCTCCATACCCTCTGATCATCTTAGCCACAAGGGCCACATCTAACTCCCTCTTAAATATAGCCAATTAACTGGCCTCGACTACCCTCTGTGGCAGAGAGTTCCAGAGATTCACCACTCTCTGTGTGAAAAAAAGTTCTTGTCATCTCGGTTTTAAAGGATTTCCCCCTTATCCTTAAGCTGTGACCCCTTGCCCTGGACTTCCCCAACATCGGGAGCAATCTTCCTGCATCTAGCCTGTCCAACCCCTTAAGAAATTTGTAAGTTTTTATAAGATCCCCTCTCAATCTCCTAAATTCTAGAGAGTATAAACCAAGTCTATCCAGTCTTTCTTCATAAGGCAGTCCTGACTGTCATATAATTCCATCAGATGTATCATTAATATCTATTGTCAATAGCTGCGGCCCCTGCATCGAGCCTTGCGGCATTCTACTCGCCACTGCCTGCCATTCTGACAGGTAAATCCTTCATCCATTTTACTTGTCACATTCTCAAAACATTCCAGAAGATTTGTCAAGCAGCATTTCCTCTTCATAAATCCATGCTGACTTGGACCAATCTTTTAATTGTGTACAAATGCGCCGTTATTACGCCTTTGATGATTGACTCCAGCATCTTCCCCAGCTCCGATGTCAGGCTAACTGTTCTCTCATTTCCCGTTTTGTCTCACGCTCCTTTCTTGAAAAGTGGGATAACATCAGCTACTATCCAATCCACAGGAACTGATCCTGAATCTATTGAACATTGGAAATGATCACCAATACGTCCACGATTTCTTGAGCCACCTCCTAGAGTCCCCTGTGATATAGACCGTCAGATCCTAGTGATTTATCAGCCTTCAGTCCCATCGGTTTACCCAATACTATTGCTCGCCCATTTCACCCCTCACCAACAGAGCTACCCCACCTCCAGTGCCCCAATGCCTTGATCATATTGAATGTCAGTGCTGTCTCGAAAGGAGAATGACCTACACCTACAGCTATTTTGCTATGTTTCTGTGTTTCTCCATCCCTGCTGGTGACTGCATTAATTGCAATCTGTGTGTTCCCTTTCACTGGCTCATTGACAGTCGGAATTATACCGGTACCCAGCTCGACTGTGGGCTCGCATTGATCTTTCGTCGATGTTATAATCCGCGGTGCAGCAATTCCCACCACCTTCGGCCGTCCAGCCTCTCATCAAACAAACAAACAGACATCATTGCGGAGTTGAACAGGGGTGCTACAGCCTCTGCTGACAGAATACCTCCGCCACCCGTTCAGTTTAGTTTATTTGACACGTATACCGATTGGATAGGGGATTGTGCGTTCAACTTATCTACTGCCCCCATATGTTCAGCTGCCCGAATGGTTCAGATGGTCTACTGAACGTCAGAGAAACGTCAGAGCCACATCAGATGTTTCACATCAGATTTCAGCCCACCAACCAAATCAACAGGTTTAAGGGTCCACGTCTAAAACTCTCCCTTTCCTCACAAATCGATTGGGATTTTTCCAAAAATTCCCAGAACATCGCCCGCACCTAAACGAACAGCCCAGCTGAGGTTCCCGCTCAGTTGTCCGGAATTGGCTGCAGGATCTGTATGGCGACCTGGTTTTCAGACTCTCGTCACGTGAACCATTTATTCCCAGAGAGGGCGCGATGGGAATCCTCCTGTTGTTTTGTGCTGTCACTCTGCTTACGCCGTGAGTACCGGTCCCCTACTCCCACACAGTGCGGGTTTAATATAAAACAACTCGAGTCCACTCCGACCTGAATTTCAAACACTGTCCGCGATGTATCCTTCTGCCGCGGTTCGCCTCGAATTCGCACGAACCTCTCCTGGTGTTTCATCTACAGACTCCTTCAGTCAGTCAGTGACCCAGAGCCCGTATGCGGTGACTGGAAAAGAGTGTGAGCCCGTCACCATCACCTGCCTTTTCCAAATTCATTTCTGGGGCAGTTACAGATTACAGGCTGGACATTTCTTCAAGCGTGCACAGTCCGATGCACAGTGCCAGCGGGTCACTCCAGGTGGACGGTTTGTTGTGTGGATTAATATAGCGAAAAAGACCTTTTCGTTGAAAATTATTCGTTTGAGAGTTGAGGATATGGCCACATATTACTGTCAAGCTGAGTACAAATGGACTAAGCAGCCGGTCTATCCACAGTGTAGGAGAGTCGAGTAAAAACTCACCCCATTCAAGATATATATTCTTGGGTTCCGGAACCAAAATCACACGATTATTGTTCGTGACGCTGTAGTCCAGATAAATTACACAGGGATTACCGCATTCCGTTAACATTCCCTAATAATTGGTTCCGTGTTTGTTAAAGCACACAAGCCTGCGTGTTGGAGATCACTCTGCTCTTAGCTCTGTTTCTTAGCGGGAACCGGTCGACCCACCGATGAGTTGGAAGAAAGGATAGTTACTGGTTGGTGTGAAACTCCTGGAATAATTGGACCGCGATTCTAATGGTTGCCGGGCAAATCGCGGTGAGGACTGTTATTGTACTGCGAGCATCGAGAGACGGGGCACTGTGGATGGGGCTTCATGGAACACTTACTATCAGGATGGGACGGGGACTACGGTGACTGTCACAGCCGGTAAGTACCCTAAACCTCTCTTATCCACGGCTGTTCTTGGAAATATTCAGTTCCCTTTAATATTGGATCACGAGGCATCAATTGCTTTCCAATTGAAACAGGTTATATTTATAAAGGGTTCCGGCAACTTGCTCCAGATGTTGCGGTACACGTGAGTCCAATGAGAGGATATGTCGGGCTCCCCGGGAGCACAACCTGAATCAGGTTGAAGAATAGCTACTTCCCCAAAACCATCAAGATCGGGAACACCACACCGCGCTAACCACAGCTATGGATTTCTATGCAGACACAAGTAAATGCGGACGCTGACATCGGATTCTGAAGTCTAGATACCAAATGTGGGCTATCAGTGTTCTCCTGAAATGCTGCCTGGCCCGCGCAGTTACTGCTACCACCGAACCGCCGGCTTGTTCCAAAACACTATACGAAATCATTCTCTTGGTCTACAAGTTACTGCAGCCCATTGTGTTCATAAACTTTTCATAATTGTCTCTGGTTATACAAAGGATTTGTTTTTTTTGTTGCTCTAGGATTGTGGCCGTTAAATTATTGAGTTCGTTTTTGTATCATACATTAGGCGAGGAATGGACTGATCGTACGGAAATGTATGCAATCATGGCAATAATAGAACGGGTAGAAACGCAGAGTCTCTTGTGCAGAATAGGTGAGTCGAGGACCGGGGTTTGAGCTGAAGGGGAAGATTTAATAGGATTTGAGGGGTAACATAGAAACATAGAAATATAGAAAATAGGTGCAGGAGAAGGCCATTCGGCACCGCCATTCAATATCATGGCTGTTCATCCAACTCAGTATCATGTACCTGCCTTCTCTCTATACCCCCTCCATAACGTTTTCACACGGAGGGTAGCGGGTGTACAAAACAAGTTGCCAGAGTACATAGTTGAAGCTGGCACTATCCCACTGTTTAAGAACCAGTTAGACAAGTACATGGACTGGCAAGGTTTGTATGGATTTGGAACAAACGCGGCAGGTGGCACTAATGTAGCTGTGACATGTTTGGGCAACGTGAGCCGAAGAGCCTGTTTCCGCGTTATATCGATCCATGACTCTATGACTCTGTTATCCGATAAAGCATATTTTATTTCTAGGCCTGTGTACATCTACAAGTAAGAATGTCACTGTTCCGTTGTCGGAAGATAATACATTTAATCACCCTGTAATCGGTACTTTTGATTCTAACGGGGAATGACTGTTGGACTTAACAGTTATGTCCACATCCAAAACAAAGACCATGAGGCATAGAAGCAGAGTTAGGCCATTGGCCGGTCGTGGAAATTGAAATCCGCCGTTGGAAGTGAAAACGAGAAGTGCGCGGGTGAAGACTGCGATATGTAGCAAGGGTCAAATGAGAGAAAAGGGTGAAAGTGTTCGAGTTTTGAGCGTGAGGACGAAATGCCGATGTCAATGTTGCTCAAATCTCAATCAGAGAGATCAGATCGTATCATTCTCAAATCCAGCGTGTGTAGGCTTGGAGTCAGCGCGGACTTGGTGGGCCGAAGGGCCCGTTTCCGCGCTGTGTCCCTAAACTAAACTGTACTAAACTGAACTAATGTAAACTAAACCAAACTATACTAAAGCAAACTAACCTAAAGGAAATTAAATCTCCACTCGTCGAGGGAACAATTAAAGGATCCATAAATAACGTTTCCATATATTTTGCAAAAATGTGATGAACTACCGGAGACGGTAACTAGTTTCTGTGTGTGTCACAGTCTCCAACAGTCAATGTTAAAACAATAACTATTCCCCTGTTATTTTCCGCAGATTCCATTTCCGCGGGTTCCCAGAATCCGCCTCAACAATCCTCTCTTTCTGGTGACACTGCCACCCTTAACTGCGTATATTCCGGAATCTGCTCGTACACAGTATACTGGTACCGACAGTTCCCAGGGCAGGCTCTAGAATTCCTGCTCCAAAGACACACTTCAGGAAAGCAAGATGAGGAAGAGGCTGCCGAAGGTCGTATTTCTGGTTCTCTCGATCCAGGACAGAAAATCAGTCAGTTAACGCTCTCTGAAGTACTGCCGAGCGACGGGGCTGTGTTTACTGTGGGATGATGTGGAATCCGCGCATCGCACAGTTGGCACAGCGCAGTGAGATAGCTGTAGCCAAAACCTCAGCGTTGCGGGATGCAGGCACACAGCACTGCAGAACATCTGGGGCGCTAACCGAGAACCTCAGTGTAGTATGGATGTTTACCACGTTGCCAGGGAAGGAAAGAAATAGATTACAAAGATAAATTATGTTGAAATTACAGAAACACAATTAGTCTGGGGAGAGAGAGAGAGCCGAGAGAGAGGAGACGCGAGAGAGAGAGAGAGAGAGAGAGGAGAGGAGAGGAGAGAGATGAGAGAGAGAGAGAGGAGAGAGAGAGGGAGCAAGGATTGAGAGAGGGGAGAGAGAGAGAGAGAGAGGAGGAGAGGAGAGGGAGAGGATGAGAGGAGAGAGAGAGGAGGAGAGAGAGAGAGAGCGAAGAGGAGAGGGAGAGAGAGAGTAGAGGGGAGAGATGGGGAGAGAGAGAGGACGGGAGAGGGGAGAGAGAGAGGAGGGAGGGGGGAAAGCGGGAGCAGGAGCGAGAGGAGGAGAGTGAGAGTATGCGCTGGAAGGTATAGGATATCCGTGGAGGAGATTGAGAGTGTGGAGGCTGGAGTATGAGAGGGAGAGAGAGCGAGAGATGGAGAATAGGAGAACGGAGGAATAAGGGTGGGAGATGAGTAAAGAGAGAGTCTGGAGAAGGGAGAGGAGCGAGAGAGGAGAAAGGAGAACAAGAGAGAATAAGAGGAGGGAGAAGGAGAGGAGAGGAGAGAGAGGAGCCGAGGAGATGGAGAATGGGGAGAAGAAGAGGAGATAACGGGAGGAAGAGAGAGAGGAAGGAGGGTGAGAAGGTGAGAGAAGAAGGGAGGAGAGAGAGGGGAGAGAGAGGAGGAGAGAGAAGAGAAGGAGAGGACGAGAGAGAGTGTGAGTAAGAGAGAGAGAGAGGGAGAGAAGAGAGAGGGGGAGAGGAGAGGAGAGAGGGGGAGAGGAAGAGGAGGAGGAGAGGAGAGGGAGGGGATAGAGGAGAGAGGGGGAAGGGGAGAGAGGGGGAGAGGAGAGAGGGGAAGAGCGGAGGAGGAGAGGAGAGGGGGAGAGGGGAGAGAGGAAGAGAAGGAGAGGGAGAGGAGAGAGAGAGGAGAGGAGGGGAGAGAGGGGAGGAGAGGGAGAGGGAGAGGGAGGCGGAGGAGGGAGGAGGGAAGAGGAGAGGAGAGAAGAGGAGAGAGGAGGAGGGGAGACTCGAGGAAGAGGAGCGAGGAGGAGGAGAGGGAGGAAGAGAGGAGAGAGAGGAGAGAGGGGAGAGGGGGAGAGGAGAGAGAGAGACGAGAGAGAGAGAGAGAGGAGAGAGAGAAAGGGAGAGGGGAGAGAAGAGAGGGGAGAGGACAGGAGAGGAGAGGGGGGGGGAGAGGGGGAGAGGGAGGAGAGGAGAAGAGAGGAGAGAGTAGAAGGGAGAGAGGAGAGAGGGGGAGAGGGGGAGAGAGAAGGGGGGAGAGCAGGAGGGGGAGGAGGGGGGAGAGGGAGAGAGGAGAGGGAGAGAGGAGGGAGAGGGAGAGAGAGAGAGAGGAGCGAAAGAGAGGAAGGAGAGGGAGAGAAGAGGGGGCGAGAGAGGAGAGGGAGAGAGCGAGAGAGAGAGGAGGAGGGCGAAGAGGGGGAGAGTGCGAGGGAGAGAGAAGGGAAGAGGGAGGGAGAGGGGGCGGTGAGGAAAAACGAGAAAGCGAAGGCGAGGGAGTGTGAGCGAAAGAGAGGGAGGCGAGAGAGAGGAAGAGCGAGAGGGAGAGGAGAGCGAGAGAGAGGGAGAGGAGAGGAGAGGAGCGAGAGGAGAGGAGAGCAGGGAGAAGAGAGAGCGAGAGGAGGAGAGAGAGAGACGGAGAAGAGAGAGGAGAGAGAGGAGAGGCGGGAGAGAGAGTCAGAGAGGGGAAGAGAGAGAGAGAAGAGAGAGGGAGAGAGAAGGAGAGAGAAGGAGAGAGAGAGGAGAGTTAACGAGACCAGTGCAGACCCGTTGGTTCTGGTCCCCGAACGTCCCCAATAAGTGGGCTTCCTGGTTTCCTAAGTGGTGCAGGGGCTTTAGCATTCATAGCAAAAGGATTTGAATATAGGAGCAGGGACGTTCGACTGCAGTTACACACGGTCTTGATGAGACCACAGCTGGATTATTGCGTAGAGTTTTGGTCTCCAAATCTGAGGAAAGACATTCGTGCCATGGAGGGAGCACAGAGCAGGTTCACCAGACTGATTCCTGGGATGTCAGGACTTTCATATGAAGAAAGACTGAATAGACTAGGAGTGTACTAGCTAGAATTTAGAAGACTGAGGGGGGATATTATAGAAACTTACAAAATTGTTAAGGGGTTAGACAGGCTAGATGCAGGAAGATTATTCCCGATGTTGGGGAAGTCCAGAACAAGGGGTCACAGTTTAAGGATAAGGGAGAAATCTTTTAGGACCGAGATGAGAAAAAAGTTATTCACAGAAAGAGTGGTGAATCTTTGTAATTCTCTGCCACAGAAGGTAGTTGAGGCCGTTTCCTTGGCTATATTTAAGAGGGAGTTAGATGTAGCCTTATGGCTAAAGGGATGGAGAGAAGGCAGGAACAGGATACCGAGTTGAATGATCAGTCATGATCATATTGAATGGCGGTGCAGGCTCTAAGGGCCGAATGGCCTACTCGTGCACCTATTTTCTATGTTTCTATGTTTCTCTGAGAGACATAAGCTCCGGAGATATACATGCGATCGACACGGGAACCACCCCCTCAGACCTGCGCAAGAAAGCGTTGGAATCAGCGTGGAGCTGAAAGAAAAACATTAAAGATTCATACAAGAAATTTTCACTTTTATTTAGCTGGATAGAAACTTCCAAATTTGTTTCACGAGAGATCAGCAAATTTTAAAAATCCCACGTAGTAAGGCTTTGTAGAGTTAATCGGGAGAATCATCAATATTGTTATGGGGCATACAATATACTTTCAATGGAGACAACAGCGGAGAAGGTAAGATTTTAGCAACTGAATTCAAGCCATTTGGCCTAAGGAGCCTGCTGCATTCAAAGAAACACACGAGTAGGAAAATGGACAATGGTCTTCGTTACGATTATCCCTACTAAATGGCGAGAAATATGGTTCAAAATGTTCCCCACCACACAGAATAATTCCGCTCACATTTACATGTCACGGAATGCGCGAATAAACATGTCCCCGTGAGGGGATGCTGCATGATAATGTTGGCAAAGTTGACATATGGACACCTGGAGGAGTTTATTATCCTTTAATATATTAGACATTGGTTTGTGAACGACAGAGTGCACGAGCAATGTTTATTTTAGAACACGATAACGCCATTTTAATTCATAAATGGCAGAATATTTTATTTTCTTCACAGTTTGCGAGGGAAGAGGAGAAATAGGTAGATACAAAGTTAACCCCCCCACCAGCCCCAATTTTGTAGTATCAGGGGAACATTATGCGGCTTGCCGCCTCTTGAGTGCAAATGAACAGCAGGCAGTATCTCTACAGGAAAACGATAGATGACGTTTCTGGTCAGGATCCTTCTTCCGTCTGCAAGTAGGGCGAGGCCACTGGATGCAAGAGTAGGCCAGAACGAGGCAGGGAAGGCAACGCGTGACTATGAAATGAAGGAGCCCATAATGGCCCATTGTTGGCTGTGGAATAAGTGGTCACACACAACTACAAAGATGCGAGCAGTACAACTAGTGTGATGACTATGTTGGGGGAGAGGGTGAGAGAAAGGGAGTCAAGCGACCTACGAGATGCTGCTCCTTCATTTTGTGCGTGGCCTCGCTCTAGCAGTTGGGGAGTACAACGACAGAATGGTTTATATAGGAATGGGTAGAGGTGTTAAAATGTTTGCCCACCTGGGAACGTAAAGGCCAATGTGGAAATTGATTTATTACCGTACATGGGAGCCACAGAGTCACAGAGTCACAGAGTGATACAGTGTGGTATCAGGACCTTCGGCCCAACTCGCCCACACCGGCCAACAATATCCCAGACACACCAGTCCCACTTGCATGCGCTTGGTCCATATCCCTCCAAATCTCTCCTATCCAAGTAACTTTCTAACTGTTGCTTAAACGACGGGATAGTCCCAGGCACAACTACCTCTTGTCGCAGCTTGTTCCGTACACCCACCATTCTTTGTATGAAAATGTTTCCCCACCGAATCCTCTTAAATATGTTTCCCTTCTCCTTGATCCAATGTCCTCTGGTCGTAGATTCACTGGGCAAACGACTCTGTGCATCTAACCGATATATTCATCTCATGATTTTGTATTTCTGGCACTCCTCACCTATAGCTCTACATTGGATAGAAGTTTTCCGTATACAGAAGGTATTTTAATCACGGTATCTGTATGAAACTTTGCACAATCCACATCATCCGCTGCTAAAACAGCAGATTCTCTTGAAACCGAAAACCTCGTCAATGAGCAATTTTTACCGTTTTTTTTAATGATAAAAGGAATTCATCAAACAACACGTTGCACCTATTCAACTGAAAATATCCACTCGTTTTGAAAACAACATGTTCCAGGCTTATGTATACATATTCGTTAAAACACAGACGTTGGATGATTGAACGGGGCACATGGGAATACGTACACGAGTTGAGACTCAGTTGAGCCCATGAACCCCCGAAGCCGTTGGGCGCGTCCGACAGGGCGAATGGACATAAAATGCTGTATTTCCATATTTTATTTTTATTTTTTATTTAACCTTTATTTAACCAGGAGAAGTCTCATTGAGATTAAAAATCTCTTTTACAAGAGAGTCCTGGCCAAGACAGACAGCAGCACAGTTCCACAGTTCCACAGTTCCACATATAAACCATACAGCAAAGCAACGCACGAAGACCAGCTGTTCACTCGTTTGTGTTATATTATTTTAACTGACACTTTTCCGATTTAAATATCTTTCCGGTGCAAATGATCGGATATGTTAGAATACGAAACAGCTCCTCTCTGAACTTGCTCTGGGTCACTGTGTAAATGGCCGTGTTGGTGCAGGAGCTCAGCAGCTGAAGCATCAATCCAACCCTTTCCAATCCACCCAAGGGGTTTCCCCAGGCCTTGTGCATAAACACATTCAAACATCGAACCGCAATAAAGTGTGCAACACTTGTGGCCCAGAGCAGTATGAAGCAGCTCGAGATTGCCAGAAGTAAAACGACCGACCGTCTGCGGTTCAACATCTCCTGGTCTTTCTTTTTCTCGCCACCGCTGAGGTCCCGGAGGTTCCTGCGGACCCGACTGGCCACGAAAATACGTCTGACGGTGAGCGCGTTAAACAACAAAATCAGGCAGAATGGAATCACCGGGGTGAACAACTGTTCGGCCCAAGAGAACACTATCCATTCGGGATCAACGAAGAAATATATGAATTTCAGGCAGCCCACTTCTCCAGCCGCACCGTAAAAAGAAGTGTATGCAAAGGGCAAGGGTAGATTTTTGAGGCAGATGAGCGGGCTCACGGTCAGGATAACAATCGTCGCGGTTCTCTCGGTACAATATTTGGTTTTCATTCTCTGAGTAGAAATCGCAACAAAGCGATCAAAGGTGAAAGCGACTGTGAACCACACAGAACAATTCACAGAGACTGATGCCAGGTAGATTGTCATTTTACACACAGGAGTGTAGGGCACGGAGGCATGCCACCAATACATATCAGCAATCCGGTGAAATATCACCTCACAGAGAATCACGGAGAGGTCCGCGGTCGCCATGGCTACCATGTAACGAGTGATGCACTTGGAGAGGCCGCACTTGCCACGGGACAGGATCACAATCGCCATCAGATTCACTGAGAAAAAATGAAACGAGAAACGGATTAATTTTGAGGTGTACAGGTTGGTGGGTGGGAGCAGACGGAGAAAACCGAAGATTTCGGGGAAAACCCAAAAGGATACGGGGAGCAGTACAATCTCCGTACAGCCAAGCGCTGTAAGACAGTTACTCTAGCGCTGTACCAGCGTGCCGCCCGAACCCCCGCTGGGCTATTCGCTATGTCCTCTTAACCTTTAATATTCAGGGCTTTTCAAACATGAGATGCGCCGACAATTACCTACCAGGTATACCGATTGCTGCCAGAATCGGATAATACACACGTCCAAATTTTACCTCGATCGGAATACCGTGCATTTTAATACGGGGATCCAGCCGAACACTCCTTGCGCTGCAGCTCAGCGGTTGTCAGCCAAGCAAACAAATATCTGCCATATTTATAATGTAAATGAAGCGAAAAACAGGCAACGAGATTACATCCCTGTGGACATTACTTACACACTTTTGAACAAACATCTACGGTTTTGCATGTAATACTCAAAATCACCTTGTTCTTAAACTGTGCCACCCCCTGGCTCTGCACTCCCCAACATCGGGAACATGGTTCGCGATTCTAGCGTGTCCAAACCCTTAATAATCTGAAGAAGGGTTTCGGCCCGAAACGTCGCCGATTTCCTTCGCTCCATAGATGCTGCTGCACCCGCTGAGTTTCTCCAGCTTTTTTGTGTAACCCTTGATAATCATATATGTTTAAATACGAACCCCTCTCATTCTTCTAAATTCCAGAGTATACAAGATCAGCCGCTCCATTCTCTCAGCATGTAACAGCCACACCATCCCGGGAATTAACCTTGTGAACCTACGCTGCATTACCTCAGTAGCAAGAATATTGGACCGGCTAGATGCAGGAAAAATGTACCGGATATTGAGTCCAGAAACAGAGGTCACAGTTTAAGAATAAGCGGTAGGCCATTTAGAAACATAGAAACAGAAAATTCGATGCACGAGTAGGCCATTCGGTCCTTCGAGCCAGAACCGCCATTCAATGTCTTCATGGCTGAACATCTAAAATCAGTACCTCATTCCTGTTTGTACCCCATATCCCTTGATTCCGTTAGTCCCGAGAGCTAAATCTAAGGTTCTCTTGCAACGTCCGGTGAAAATTCCTCCACTCTATTCTGTGCCTGAGAATTCCACAGATTTACAACTCTCTGGGTGAAAGAGACGTGCCCTCATCTCAGTCCTAAATGGCCTATCCGTATTCTTAAACATTGAACCCTTATTCTCGACTCCAACAACATCGAGAACATGTTTCCTGCATATTGCCTTGCCAACCCTTTAAGAATTGTATATGTTTCTTTAACATACCCTCTCATCCTTCAAAATGCCAGTGAATACAAGCACACTCAACCCATTCTTTCATCATATGCCAGTCCCGCCATCGCGGGTATTAACGTGGAGAACCGATGTTGCACTTCCTCAATAGAAATCATGTCTTCCACAAATTAGGAGGCCAAAATCATTCACAAATGCGGTCTCACAAGGGCCCAAAACAACTTAGGACTGAGATGAGGAAAATCTGTTTCACCCAGAGAGTTGTAAATCTGTGGAATGCTCTATCACAGAAGGCAGTGGAGTCCAATTCACTGGAATATTTCACAAGATAGTTAGATTTAGCTCTTCGGGCTAAACGAAACAAGGGATATGGGGAGAAAGCAGGAACGGGGTACTGATTTTAAATAGAAACATCGAAACATAGAAATATAGGTGCAGGGAGAGGCTATAAGGCCCTTCCAGTCCGCGCCGCCATGATCATGGCTGCTCATCCACAAACAAATACCCGTGCCTTTCTTCTTCCCATGCCCCTTCATTCCGCTAGCCCCAAGACCTCTCGCTGTCTTTTAATTTCATCCAGTGAATTGGCCTCCACTGTCTTCTGTGGCAGAGATTTCCACAAATTGACAACTCTCTTGGTGTAAGAGATAATTCTCATCTCAGTTTTAAATGACCTCCCCTTTCTTCTAAGACGTTGGCACCTGGTCTGTGCTCCCACAGCATTGGGAACATTTTTCCTGCATCTAGCTTGTCCAGTACTTTTATAATTTTATATGTTTCTATAAGATAATCCCCTCATCCTGCTGAATTCGAATGAATACATGCCCAGTCTTTCTCATATTCCTCAAATGACAGACCTGCCATACCTGGGATTAACCTTGTAAACTCCCTCAATAGCAAGGAAGTCCTTCCCTTAATTAGGAGACATAAACTGCACACAATATTCAAAATGCTGTCTCGCCAGTGCCGTGTACAACTGCAGAAGGACCTCCTTACTCGTGTACTCAAATCCACTCATTAGGAAGGCCAACATGCCATTACATTTATTTACTACCTGCTGTAGAACACCCAGGTCACGTTCCACTTTCCATTTTCCCCAATTGAAACTATTGAGATAATAATCTACCTCGATGTTCTTGCCGTCAAAGTGTATAATCTCGCATTTACCTGCATTATACAACATCTGCCACGTATCTGCCCACTCACTCAACCTATCCAAGTTACCCCGCAACGACCTGACATCCTTTCCGCAGTTCAAACTGTCACCCAGCGTTGCGTCATCTGCAAATTTGCTCGTGTTACTTTTAATTCCATAATCTAAATCATTAATATATATTGTCAATAGTTACGGCCCCTGCACCGAGCCTAGCGGCACTCCACTCTCCACTGCCTGCCATTCTAACAGGGACCTTCTTGTTCCATTTTACTTGTCACATTCTCAAACATTCCAGATCGGAGTCAAGCAGGATTTCACTTCCATAACTCCATGCTGACTTGGACTAATCATTTTACCGCTATCCAAATGCGCCGTTGTTACTTTAAAATTTGATTCTGGCATCTTCCCCAGTTCCGATATCAGGCTAACTGGTCTCTAATTTCCCGTTTTCTCTCTCCCTCCTTTCTTGAAAAGTGTGGTAACATTAGCTCCCCTCCAATCCACAGGAACTGATCCTGAAGCTATAGAACATTGGAAATGATCAAAATATACGTCCACGATTTCTAGAGCCACTTCCTTGAGTACTTGTGATGCAAACCATCACACCCTGGGTATTTAGCAGACTACAGTCCCATCAGTTTACCCAATGGCATTTCGTGCCCAATGCAAATTTATTGCAGTTCCTCTTTCTCCATAGACCCTCTGTCCTCCAGTACACCTGGGAGATTGTTGTGTCTTCCCTAGCGAAGATAGAACCAAAGTACCTATGCAACTCTTCCGCCATTTGCTTGTTCCCATAATTATTTCACCTGTTTCTGCCTTCTAGGGACTGACATCTGCCTGAATGGTTCAGATGCTCTACTGAACGTCAGAGAAACGTCAAAGCAACGTCAGACGTTTCACATCAGTTTCTGGGCCACCAAACAAATCAGCAGGTTTAACGGTCCCCGTCTCTAACTCTCCGTCTATTCGCACATCAATTGGGATTTTTTCAAAACTCCCCAGGACAACGCACTCACCGAAACGAACAGACCAGCTGTTGCTCCAGCTCAGTTCTCCGGGATAGGCTGCAGGATCTGTCCGGCGACCTGGGATCCAGCCTCTCGTCAAGTAAACCATTTATCCCGGAGAAGGCGCGATGGGAATCCTCCTGTTGTTTGTGCTGTCACTCTGCTTACGCCGTGAGTACCGGTCCCCTACTCCCACACAGTGCGGGTTTAACATAAAACAACTCGCGTCCACTCCGACCTGAATTTCAAACGCTGCCCGTGATGTATCCTTCTGCCGTTTTTCGCCTGGAATTCCCACTCACCTCTCCCTGTGTTTCATCTACAGACTCCGTCAGTCAGTCAGTGACCCAGAGCCCGAATGCGGTGACTGGAAAAGAGTGTGAGTCCGTCACCATCACCTGCCTTTTCCAAGGAGGTTACCGGGGTTACTACGTATTTAATGTAGGACATTTCTTCAAGCAAGCACAACCCGGTGCAGAGTGGCAACGTATCACAACAGGTGGACGGTTTGTTGTGTCAACCAATAAATTTACATTTACGTTGAAAATTATTGGTTTGAGAGTTGAGGACATGGCCACATATTACTGTAAAGCTGAGTACGAGTGGGGAACACACAGTGATGGGCCTGCGGTTCCAGCAATACAAAAACCGTCACGACAGATTCTAGTAGCAACGTGAAGACGCGAGGTGAATCCACCGGGTAACCCACGGGCCCGCTTTGTCCCGCCTGCCCTGCATTCTGGGTTACACCGGATGAAATGCGTGCGAGTCAAACTGTGGGGTTTCTCTATTTGGCGAGTGCGGCTGGATAATGCCCCATTTACCGAATATGGTGTAAACGAACTGCCATCGCGAATGACTGACCACTCTTCTGATGCACAACTCCAGACGGGATCCAGTTACACAAACTTCAATCTGAAAAATGCATTCTCTGAACGTTAATCTCCTGACCGCCCGTCTCGCCGGGCGCCTGGGGATTTGAAAGTGACGTGTAACAACGTGTGGCAGTTGGGACAGCCACAGTGTAGGAACGTCGAGTAAAAACTCACCTCATTCAAGATATATATTCTTGGGTTCCGGAAAAAAAATGAAACGATTATTGTTCGAGACGCTGTTGTCCAGATAAATTACACATGGATTACCGCATTCCGTTAACATTACTGAATAATTGGTTCCCTGTTTGTCAAAACACACCAGCCTGCGTGTGGGAGATCACTCTGCTCTTAGCTCTGTTTCTTAGCGGGAACCGGTCGACCCACCAAGGATTGGAGAACAAGGACAGTTACTGGTTGGTCTGAAACTTCTGGAATAATTGGACAGCGATTCTAATGGTTGCCGGGCAAATCGCGGTGAGAACGGTTCTTGTACTGCGAGCATCGAGAGACGGGGCACTGTGGATTCATGGGCCACTTACTATCAGGATGGAACTGGGACTACGGTGACTGTCACAGCCGGTAAGTACCCTAAACCTCTCTTATCCACGGTTGTTCTTGGAAATATTCACCTTCCTTTAATATTGGATTATGAGGCATCAATTGCTTTCCGATTGAAACAGATTCTATTTATAAAGGGTTCCGGCAACTTGCTCCAGATGTTACGGTACACGTGAGTCCAATGAGAGGATATGTCGGGCTCCCCGGGAGCACAACGTGAATCAGGTTGAAGAATAGCTTCTTCCCCAAAACCATCAGGATAGGGAACACCATACCGTGCTAACCACAGCTATGAAATTCTATGCAGACACAAGTAAATGCGGACGCTGACATCGGATTCCGAAGTCTAGATTCTAAATTTCGGCTATCATTGTTCTCCTGAAATGCTGCCTGACCATCGGATTTATTCCTACCACCAAACCGCCGGCTTGCTTCAAAGCACCATGCCAATTCACCCTCTTGGTCTACAAGTTACTGCAGCACTTTGCGTTCATAAACTTTTCATAATTGTCTCAGGTTATACAAACATTGAAACATAGAAACATGGAAATTAGGTGCGGGAGTAGTCCATTCGGCCCTTCGAGCCTGAACCGCCATTCAATATGATCATGGCTGATCATCCAACTCAGTATCCCGTACCTGCCTTCTCTCCATACCCTCTGATCCCCTTGGCCATAAGGGCCACATCTAACTCCCTCTTAAATATAACCAATGAACTGGCCTCAACTACCCTCTGTGGCAGAGACTTCCAGAGATTCACCACTCTCTGTGTGAAAACAGTTCTCCTCATCTCGGTTTTAAAGCATTTCCCCCCTTATCCTTAAGCTGTGACCCCTTGTCCTGGACTTCCCCAACATCTGGAACAATCTTCCTGCATCTAGCCTGTCCAACCCCTTAAGAATTTTGGAAGTTTCTATAAGATCCCCTCTCAATCTCTTAAATTCTAGAGAGTATAAACCAAGTCTATCCAGTCTTTCTTCATAAGACTGTCCTGACATCCCAGGAATCAGTCTGGTGAACCTTCTCTGCACTCCCTCTGTGGCAATAATGTCCTTCCTCAGACTTGGAGACCAACACTGTACGCAATACTCCAGATGTGGTCTCACCAAGACCCTTTACAACTGCAGTAGAACCTCCCTGCTCCTATACTCAAATCATTTTGCTATGAAAGCCAACATACCATTCGCTTTCTTTACTGCCTGCTGCACCTGCATGCATAACTTCAATGACTGGTGTACCATGACACCCAGGTCTCGCTGCATCTCCCCCTTTCCCAATCGGCCACCATTTAGATAATAGTCTGCTTTCCCGTTTCTGCCACCAACATGGATAACCTCACATTTATGTAGGTAGTTGAGGACAGTTAATTGGCTATATTTAAGAGGGAGTTAGATGTGGACCGTGTGGCTAAAAGTATCAGGGGGTATTGAGAGAAGGCAGGTACAGGATACTGAGTTGGATGATCAGCCATGATCATATTGAATGACGGTGTTGGCTTGCGGGGCCGAATGGCCTACTCCTGCACCTATTTTCTATGTTTCTATGTTTCTAGCAGAACATTTGATACAGGATTAGGCCATACTGTCCTTCGAGCCAGCGCCACCATTCAATGTCGTCATGGCTGATCATTTAAATCAGTACCTCGTTCCTGTTTTTACCCCATATCCCTCGATTCCTTTTCGTCCCAAGAGCTAAATCTAACTCTCTTGAAACATCCAGTGAATATTCTGTGCCAGAGAATTCCACAGATTTACAACTCTCTGGTTGAAAGATATGTGCCCCCATCTCAGTCCCAAATGGCCTATCCTTATTCTTAAACTGTGAATCCTTATTCTGGACTCCACCAACATTGGGAACATGTTTCCTGCATCTAGCCTATCCAACCCTTTAAGAATTGTATATGTTTCTATAAAATCCCCTCTCGTCCTTCAATATCTCCTCTCGTCCTTCAGTGAATACAAGCCCTATCATCCTATTCTTTCATCATATGTCAGTCCCTCCATCGCGGGAATTATCCTGGAGAACCGATGCTGCACTTCCTCAATAGCAATCATGTCCTTCCACAAATTAGGAGACCAAAATCGCTCACAAAGGCGGTCTCACAAGGTCCCAAGACAACTTAGGACTGAGATGAGGAAAATCTGTTTCACCTTGAGAGTTGTGAATCTGTGGAATGCTCTACCACAGAGGCAGTAGAGGAAAATTCACTGGAAGATTTCTCGAGAGAGTTAGATTTAGCTCTTTGGGGCTAAAATAAACAAGGGATATGGGGAGAAAGCAGGAACGGGGTATTGATTTTAAATAGAAACATCAAAACATAGAAGATAGGTGCACGAGGAGGCTATATGGCCCTTCGAGTCAGCACCGCCATGCATATTGATCATGGCTGCTCATCCACTCTCAGTAATACGTGCCTGCCTTCTCCTCATTCCTGTTGGTTCACCCAGCCCCGAGAGCTCTATCTAGATCTATTTTAATTTCATCCAGTGAATTGGCCTCCATTGCCTTCTGTGGTAGACATTTCCACAAATTCACAACTCACTGGGTGAAAAAAGATTTTCCCCATCTCAGTTTTAAATGATCTCCCCTTTACTCTTAGTCTGTGCATTCTGGTTCTGGACCCCGCCAGCATTTGGAACATCGTTCCTGCATCTAGCTTGACCAGTCCTTTTATAATTGTTTCTGTTTCTGCAAGAGATCCTCTCATCCTTCTAAATTCAAGTGAATACATAGAAACATAGAAAATAGGACTGTGCGTCCACCCTATCTACTCCCCTCATTGTTCAGCTGCCTGAATGGTTGAGATGGTCAACTGAACGTCAGAGAAACGCCAGAGCCACATCAGATTCTAGGCCACCAAGCAAAGCAGCAGGTTTAAGGATCCCCTTCTCAAACTCTCTGTATCCTCGCACATCGATTGGGATTCTTTCAAACGTTACCAGAACACCTCCCGCAGCGAAACGAACAGGCCATCTGAGGTTCCCGCTCAGTTCTCCGGGATAGGCTGCAGGATCTGTCGGGATACCTGGTTTCCAGCCTCTCGTCACGTGAACCATTTATTCCCGGAGAAGGCGCGATGGGAATCCTCCTGTTGTTTGTGTTGTCGCCGTGAGTACCGGCCCCCTACTCCCACACAGTGCGGGTTTAACATAAAACAACTCGAGTCCACTCCGACCTGAATTTCAAACACAGCCCGCGATGTATCCTTCTGCCGTGGTTCGCCTCGAATTCGCACTCATGTCTCCCTGTGTTTCATCTACAGACTCCTTCAGTCAGTCAGTGACCCAGAGCCCGAATGTGGTGACAGGAAAAGAGTGTGAGCCCGTCACCATCACCTGCCTTTTCCAAGAAGGTTACAGTGGCAGCTACGAATTAAATGTAGGACATTTCTTCAAGCAAGAACAACCCGGTGCAGAGTGGCAACGGATCACAACAGGTGGACGGTTTGTTGTGTCAACCAATAAAGTGGAAAAGACGTTTACGTTGAAAATTCTTAGTTTGAGAGTTGAGGACACGGCCACATATTACTGTAAAGCGGAGTACAGGTGCAAAACACACAGTGATGGGCCTGCGGTTCCAGCAATACAAAAACCCTGACGGTAGATTCTAGTGGCAACGTGAAGACGCGAGGTGAATCCACCGGGTAAACCCACGGGCCCGCTTTGTCCCGCCTGCCCTGCATTCTGGGTTGTACCGGATGAAATGCGTGCGATTCAAACAATGGGGTTTCTCTATTTGGCGAGTGCGGCTGGATAATGCCCCCTGTACCGAATATGGTGTAAACGAACTGCCATCGAGAATGACTGACCACTCTTCTGATGCACAACTCCAGACGGGATCCAGTTACACAAACTGCAATCTGAAAAATGCATTCGCTGAACGTTAATCTCCTGCCCGCCCGTCTCGCCGGGCGCCTGGGGATTTGAAAGTGACGTGTAACAACGTGTGGCAGCGGGCTATCCACAGTGTAGGAGAGTCGAGTAAAAACTCACCCCATTCAAGATATATATTCTTGGGTTCCGGAACCAAAATCATACGATTATTGTTCGTGACGCTGTCGTCCAGATAAATTACACAGGGATTACCACATTCCATTAACATTCCTTAATAATTGGTTCTCTGTTTGTCAAAACACACCGGCCTGCGTGTGGGAGATCATTCTGCTCTTAGCTCTGTTTCTTAGCGGGAACCGGTCGACCCACCGAGGATTGGGGAGCAAGGACAGTTACTGGTTGGTCTGAAACTCCTGGAATAATTGGACAGCGATTCTAATGGTTGCCGGGGAAATCGAGGTGAGAACTGTTCTTGTACGGCGAGCATCGAGAGACGGGGCACTGTGGACGATTGGGACACTACTATCAGGATGGGACGGGGACGATGGTGACTGTCACAGCCGGTAAGTACCCTAAACCGTCTCGATTAATATTGGATAATGAGGCATGAATTGCTTTCCAATTGAAACAGATTCTATTGATAAAAGTTTCCAGCAACTTGGCCAATATGTTACGGTACGCGTGAGTCCGATGAGAGGATATGTGGGGCTCCCCTACATCAGGTTCAAGAATAGCTTATTCCCCAAAAGCATCAGGGTCTGGAACATCACACAGCGCTAACCATAGCTGTGGATTTCCAGGCAGACACAAGGAAGCTGAAATTGGGCTCTGAAATCTAGAAACCAAATGTCGGCTACCAATGTTCTCCGGAAATGCTGTCTGACCCGCGCAGTTATTCCTACCTACAAACCGCCGACTTGCAACATGTCACCATGCTGGCTCCAGAGCACTATCCAGAGGTGCGCGAATCCACGGTGAATCTCAATCAAATCTCAATCAGAGTGATAAGTAATGTGGGATATTTTCTGTTGGGAACAGTTCATAAGATCACAAGACATAGAAGCAGAATCTGTTTATTCGGATAATTGTGTCTGACCCGCCTTTCGATCATGGCTTAATATTTTATTCCTCCCAACCTCATTCGCCTGCCTTCTGCCTGTAACGTTTGACGTCGTTATTATCAAGAAACTGTTAATCTCGGCTTTCAAAATACCCACTGAATAGACTTCTCCAATTTCTGGCCCCACCTTTCTCCTCCTCTTCCCAGCTCTCCCTCAGCCCACTGTCTCCACCTCTTCCTTTCTTCAACGCCCCCCCCCCCCCCCCCCCCCCCCCCCCCATCTCAGATTAGCCTGAAGAAGGATCTCGAACCGAAATACTGCCTATTTCCTTCGCTCGCTTCACCCGCTGAGTTTTGAACAAATTTGATCAAATCGGTGCCTTAATAACATCGACATTACATCCCGGCTTTTATATTCTAGTCATCTCGAAATAAATGCCAACATTGAAAGAGTCTCCCTCACCGCCGATCCACTCTACAAAGTCACATTTTGGAATTCCCGAACCAACATTCCCAAGTCCCTTTGCACCTCCATTTCTGAATTCTCTCCCCATTTAGAAAATTGTCGACGTCGGTATTCCTTCCGCCAACGTGCATGCCCCTATAGTGTGCTGTGTAGTATTCCATCTGCCACTTATTTATCCCCCTCTCCCACCCTGTTCAAGTAACTCTGCAGACTCCATGCATCGTCCGCGATATCAGCCGGCAATCCATCAATTGCATCGTCCATATCGTAAACATACAACGGGGAAAGTAGTGGACCCATCATTGACCCATTACTCAAAGGCAGCAAGCGGAAAATATCACTTCTATTCCAATATTTTGCCCTGCAACAGAAGCCTATCCTCTGTCCAGCTTGAAACCTCATCTCTAACACCAATACTCCAATTTTAATTATCCGCTTCGCGTCCGGCACCAAGAAAGCTGCATTTCTGACTTTCCTTTGTCCATCCTGCTTGTTACTTTCATAAAACAATTTCAACAGATTTGTGGGGAAAGAACCCCCCCCCCCCCCTGACTAGTTCTCGCTGACGTCGCAGATTTTATCATGTGCTTCCAGATAGCACTGAACCGCATTTTTAATAATCGTCTCAAAAATCTTACCAACTATTGAAGTCATGCTAACCGCCTTATCATTACAACTGGCTTATGCATTTATCCCATAAAATCTATGGGATTGATCCACGCCCGCTGTGAGCGAAAGCCTGGGAAACAATCTATTTCTTACTCCAAGAAACAGAGGGAGGTTGGCGGGAGAATAGATGGGCTGTGAGTGAAGCTGAACCCTCTGTAAACATTCCACTAACTGAAATTAAACGACAGCTGGCAGACCTGTTGAAACGGTTCTCTGGAGGGGGAAATATGAACCGCAAGCAGCAAAAAGCGGGCGACCAAGATTGAAAACCAAAACTGTTCTTCAATTAAACGAAAGTAAAATGTAGAAGGACGTGGTCCAGTGAAGCAAAAAAAAAAAAAAACAACTCTTGATTCATAAAGGGCAAAGCATTTATCCCGGGTTGTGTAAATTCCACTTAAAAGATGACCTTCCAGTTGTTAAACACAGAAGGCTGTGGAGGCCAAGTCAGGGGGAAAATAAGGCAGCGATAGATAGATTTTTGATTAGTCGAGGCGTCGGAGGTTTTGACATTGCGGAGAAGGCAGGAGAATGGGGTTCGGAGGGTGACATAGTTCAGCCATTATTGAATGGCTGAGTGGGCCTGATGGGCCGAATGGCCTAATTACACCGTTGAACCTTGACTATATCCAGGAAGGGATACACTTCAGTCAAGCTGTGGGGAGAATGACTAGTTCTATTGTTTTAACGCCAAGAACCAATTACAAAATGCTAGAGAACCGACAAAGGTAATTTGTCTCATTCACCGGATCCCGACTCACTGAATCAGCTCCACTATTATTCCGTGCTCGCTTTGATTGTTCCCACAGCCTGGAATATTTCCAATTTCACTTTCATAATCAGAGTTTGACCTCGCGGATATTCGTCAGTGATTTTCTCCACGGTGGCACAACGGTAACGGTGCTGCCTAACAGCGCGTTTAGCACCAGGGACCCGAATCCGATCCAGACTCCGAGTGGTGGCTGCACGGAGATTGCATGTTCTCCCCATAATCTGTGTGGGTGAGAGAGAGAGAGAGAGAGAGAGAGAGAGAGAGAGAGAGAGAGAGAGAGAGGAAGAGAGAGCGAGTGAGAGAGAGAGAGAGAGAGAGAGAGAGAGAGAGAGAGAGAGAGAGAAGAGAGAGAGAAGAGAGGAGAGAGAGAGGAGAGAGAGAGAGAGAGAGAGAGAGAGAGAGAGAGAGAGGAGAGAGAGAGAGAGAGAGAGAGAGAGAGAGAGTGAGAGAGAGAGAGAGAGAGAGGAGAGAGGGGAGAGAGAGAGACGGGGAGAGAGAGAGAGAGAGAGAGAGAGAGAGAGAGAGAGAGAGAGAGAGAGAGAGAGAGAGGCGGGAGACGAGAGAGAGAGAGAGAGAGAGAGAGCGATGTCTATCTCTGCTCCGACGCCGAGAAGTTTCGAAACGAACTTTCAAAAGTTTTTGCCGGAGGGATGAGGGACAGAGGCAGCGAGAGTTCCAAGTCTGACCTAACGTCGGACTGCGGAAAACTTCCTTTTCCGACTCCTGGTGACCGGGAGTCGGAAAGTGTCGGTGTTTATATCGTTTCTAGCACCATAACCCTGCTCCCATACCGATGTGCCCAGAGCAGGTCGCCGGTGCTTAAACGAAGAGAAGGTACTTATCGAATCCGGCAGATTTCGGACGCTCGGAAGGCCTGAGATGCCTCCCAAGAGATGCTCTCGGCAGAGAAGGTGGGCGTGGGGTATTTACTTGCTCGGCTGGAGAGAAAAGCATCTGCTGAGAGTGACTTACAGATCGCTCTTGAGCTGATACTGCTGTTATCTGCGGTGCTGGTGTGTAGCCCTGTCCATATAACCATATAACCATATAACAATTACAGCACGGAAACAGGTCATCTCGAACCTTCTAGTCCGTGCCGAACACGTGTTCTCCCCTAGTCCCATATACCTGCGCTCAGACCATAACCCTCCATTCCCTTCCCGTCCATATAACTATCCAATTTATTTTTAAATGATAAAAACGAACCTGCCTCCACCACCTTCACTGGAAGCACATTCCACACAGCTACCACTCTCTGAGTAAAGACGTCCCCCCTCATGTTACCCCTAAACTTCAGTCCCTTAATTCTCAAGTCATGTCCCCTTGTTTGAATCTTCCCTACTCTCAGTGGGAAAAGCTTTTCCACGTCAACTCTGTCTATCCCTCTCATCATTTTAAAAAACCTCTATCAAGTCCCCCCTCAACCTTCTGCGCTCCAAAGAATAAAGCCCTAACTTGTTCAACCTTTCTCTGTAACTTAGTTGCTGAAACCCAGGCAACATTCTAATAAATCTCCTCTGTACTCTCTCTATTTTGTTGACACCCTTCCTATAATTAGGCGACACCATACTCCAGAATTGGCCTCACCAATGCCTTGTACAATTTTAACATTATATCCCAACTTCTATACTCAATGCTCTGATTTATAAAGGCCAGCACACCAAAAGCTTTCTTTACCACCCTATCTACATGAGATTCCACTTTCAGGGAACTGTGCACAGTTATTCCCAGATCCCTCTGTTCACCTACATTCTTCAATTCCCTACCATTTACCATGTACGTCCTATTTTGATTTGTCCTGCCAAGATGTAGCACCTCACACTTATCAGCATTAAACTCTATCTGCCATCTTTCAGCCCACTCTTCCAACTGGCATAAATCTCTCTGTAGACTTTGAAACTCTACTTCATTACCTGCAACCCCACCTATCTTAGTATCATCTGCATACTTACTAATCCAATTTACCACACCATCATCCAGATCATTGATGTACATGACAAACAACAGTGGACCCAACACAGATCCCTGTGGCACCCCACTCGTCACTGGCCTCCAACCTGACAAAAAACCATCCACCATTACTCTCTGGCATCTCCCATTCAGCCACTGTTGAATCCATCTTGCGACTCCACCATTAATACCCAACCATTGAACCTTCTTAACCAACCTTCCATGAGGAATCTTGTCACAGGCCTTACTGAAGTCCATATACACAACATCCACTGCTTTACCCTCATCAATTTCCCGAGTAACATCTTCAAAAAATTAAAGAAGATTAGTTAAACATGACCTTCCAGGCACAAATCCATGTTGACTGTTCCTAATAAGACCCTGTTTATCCAGATGCTTATATATATTATCTCTAAGTATTATTTCCATTAATTTGCCCACCACTGACGTCAAACTAACAGGTCTATAATTGCTAGGTTTACTCTTAGACCCCTTTTTAAACAAGAACAACATGCGCAGTACGCCAATCCTCCGGTACTATTCCCGTTTCTAATGACATTTGAAATATTTCTGCCATAGCCCCTGCTATTTCTACACTAACTTCCCTCAATGTCCTAGGGAATATCCTGTCCGGACCTGGAGACTTATCCACTTTTATATTTCTCAAAAGTGTCACTACTTCCTCTTCGTTGATCCTCATAGTTTCCATAGCTACTCTACTTGTTTCCCGTACCTCACATAATTCAATATCCTTCTCCTTGGTGAATACCGAAGAAAAGAAACTGTTCAATATCTCCCCCATCTCTTTTGGCTCTGCAGATAGTTGTCCACTCTGACTCTCTAATGGACCAATTTTATCCCTCGTTATCCTTTTGCTATTAATATAGCGGTAGAAACCCTTCGGATTTACTTTTACCTTACTTGCCAAAACAACCTCATATCTTCTTTCAGCTTTACTGATTTCTTTCTTAAGATTCTTTTTACATTCTTTATACTCCTCAATCACTTCATTTACTCCATGCTGCCTATAATTATTGTAGATCTCCCTCTTTTTTCTTTTTTTTTTTTCCGAACCAAGTGTCCAATTTCCCTTGAAAACCATGGCTCTTTACAATTTTTACGATTTCCTTTCAGCCGAACAGGGACATAAAGATTGTGTACTCTTAAAATGTCACCTTTAAAGGTACTCCATTTCTCTTCCACATCTTCCCCATAAAACAAACTGTCCCAATTTACTCCTTTTAAATCCTTTCGCATCTCCTCAGAGTTAGCCTTTCTCCAATCAAAAATCTCAACCCTAGGTACAGTTTTGTCCCTCTCCATAATTATATTGAAACTAATGGTATTGTGATCACTGGACCCGAACTGTTCCCCAACGCATACCTCTGCCACCTGACCCATCTCATTTCCTAACAGGAGGTCCAGTACCGTCCCTTCTCTAGTAGGTATTTCTATGTATTGTTGCAAAAAACTATCCTGCACACATTTTACAAACTCCAACCCATCCAGCCCATTTACAGAATGTGTTTCCCAGTCTATATGTTGAAAATTGAAATCTCCCACAATCACTACCTTGTGCTTACTACTAATATCTGCAATATCCTTACATATTTGCTCTTCCAATTCTCGCTCCCCATTTGGCGGTCTATAATACACCCCTATAAGTGTTGCTACTCCTTTCCCATTTCTCAGTTCCACCCAAATAGCCTCCCTAGACGAGCCCTCAAATCTATCCTGCCAAAGCACTGCTGTAATATCTTCCCTGATAAGCAATGCAACACCTCCACCTCTTGCCCCTCCAATTCTATCACACCTGAAGCAACGAAATCATGGAATATTTAGTTTCCAATCACAGCCCTCCTGCAACCATGTTTCACTGATCGCCACAACATCATACTTCCAGGTGTCAATCCAGGCTCTAAGTTCATCCACTTTTCTTACAATGCTCCTAGCATTAAAATATACACATTTAAGAAACCCACCCTCTCTTATTCTCTGATTATTTTCTTTTTCTTCTCTCTCCCCTACATTTTGGGTCAGAGTGCTACCATTCTCTGCCCCCCTGCTTCACACACTGACTGCTAGCTTTCCCAATTTGAGTCCCTCCCCCCAACCATACTAGTTTAAAGTCTCCCCAGTAGCCTTTGCAAATCTCCCCGCCAGGATATTGGTCCCCCTTGAGTTCAAGTGCAACCCGTCCTTTCTGTGCAGGTCGCACCTTCCCCAAAAGAGGTCCCAATGATCCAGAAACTTGAATCCATACCCACTGCACCAGGCCCTCATCCACGCATTTATCCTCCACCTCGCTCCATTCATACTCTCACTGTCGCGTGGCACAGGCAGTAATCCTGAGATTGTTACCTTTCCAGTCCTTCTCCTTAACTCTCTACCTAACTCCCTAAATTCTTCTTTCAGGACCTCTTCTCTTTTTTTCCCTAATTTTTTTCCCTATCCTGTCAGGATAGCGGCGGCACGGTCTCGGGCTCGGAGCCGCGCAGCTGCGTTTAGGCTGCGTCTCCGGGGTCATTCGAGATGGAGCTTCATGTTGACTTGGGGGGTGGGGATCCAATACGTGATCACGGTCCAAGCCGGGTGGAATAGGAACACAATAGAAATGGGTCTGCATGATCTTTCCCAGAAGGATTGGTTCAATCACCGGATCCCGACTCTCTGAATCAGCTCCACTATTGCTCCACAGTTGTAGGAGGCGGTGGGAGAGTACAGGACCCTGGCCATTCACTGTCCAGCTCATCGCTGTCAGAGATATCGGGATCCTCCCTCGACACATATCCCGGGGGTGGGATCATGCTGGAGGTGGGGAAGCCCGATGTATCCAGCTTATGCAGTGGAGCGAGCGAGCTAGCAGCCAGCTGCAGCCCTCCGTACTCAGAGCTTGAGCGTAGTGAGGGGGAAGATGCTGCTTCACGTATCAGTGGGTTGGCAGAATGCCTGAATTCCAGTGCTGTGTCTTTTGGGGCCGTTATCTGGCACATGCGGGAATTTCTGAAAGCAAACAAGTTCAGCAGGAGCACACGTCCAGACAGCTGGCAAACAGTGGCCGGATCTGACGAAACCTAACCGGGCACTTGATGCCATATAACCTATTTGAACCCCTCCAATCTGGCTTTCGCCCCCTCCATAGCACAGAAACTGCTCTCCTCAAAGTCCTCAACGACCTCCTCACCTCTACTGACACTGGTTCCCTCAACATCCTCATCCTCCTCGACCTGAACGCAGCCTTCGATATAGTGAACCATAACATCCTGCTCACCAGACTCAAAGACCACGGCATTGAAGGTACCGCTCTCAGCTGGTTCCGTTCCTACCTTTCCAACAGATCCCACTTCATCTCTCTCCACAACCACACCTCTGCTACAGCCACAGTCACTCAAGGCGTTCCCCAAGGCTCCGTACTCGGCCCCCTCCTCTTCATCATCTACATCCTCCCCCTTGGTCAGATACTCCGTCACTTCAACCTGAACGTCCACTGTTACTCTGATGACACCTAGATCTACCTTGGCACCAAATCCCCCCACCCCACCCCCCCCCCCCCCCCCCCCCCCCCCCCCCCCCCCCCCCCCCCCCATATCAACTCCTGTGTTGTCAGCTATAAAAACCTGGATGCAACATAATTTCCTCAACTCAACAGCGATAAAACAGAATTCGTCCTCATAGGCTCCAAAGCCACACTCAGCAAAATCAATAACCCCACTCTCACAATCGACGGCACCACTGTCTCCCCATCTCCCCAGGCCCGCAACCTTGGTGTGATCTTTGATTCCACCCTCTCCCTTGAGCCTCACATCCGCCATGTCATTAAAACATCCTTCTTTCATCTCCGCAACATCGCCAAACTCAGACACTCCCTCACACCTCCCGCTGCTGAAAGACTCATCCATGCCTTCGTCTCCTCCCGACTGGACTATTGCAACTCACTTCTCCTTGGCATCAGCTCCACCTACATCAACCGACTCCAACTGGTCCAGAATGCAGCCGCCCGACTCATCACCCACACCAAATCCTGGCATCACATCACTGCAGTCCTCAAACAACTTCCCTGGCTTCCCATCTCCCACCGGATCACTTACAAAATCCTGATCCCCACCTACAAAGCCCTCCACCACCTGGCCCCCACATATCTCACTGACCTCCTCTCCCCCTACCAACACTCACGGTCCCTCAGATCCACATCAGCCGGTCTCCTCCCCATCCACAAGTCCAACCTCCGCAGTTTTGGGGACAGAGCCTTCTCCAGGGCAGCTCCCAGGCTCTGGAACTCCCTCCACCAACTGATCCACAATTCCGTGTCCCTCACCATCTTCCAGTCCCGCCTCAAGACCCATCTCTTCACCTCTGACTATCCTTAGCCCCACGTCCCCCTCCGTTTTCATCTGTGCATTAATTGCCTCATATTGTGTTTTGTATTGAATTCTGTCTTTACTTTGTGTACTAGTCCTGTCTCTACTATTTATTTCATTCCCCTTACATGTTTTTCCTCTACCTGCTAAATTTTTGTAAGGTGTCCTTGAGACTCTTGAAAGGCGCCCATAAATAAAATGTATTATTATTATTATTATCCTTCGCAGTAAAGTTAGTGGCCTTCCCGAGTCTGAGACGCGTCAGTTTGGGGACCTTGCGAAGCTCCTATAAGAGAGGAGCCCCACTCCTACGAGGGTGTGAGGGAAAAACCTGAGTATGACTTCAACATGAAGATCGCAGTTGATAGCCTAACCATTAATGGCGGAAGGCGGGACCTTCGCAGATGTCATCATCTATCAGTCGTCAAAGAGGGGATATATCGGTCTGTTTTCTGCAAGAGGCGCATACTGTTGTCAGTGATGAAGCCTCCTGTCTCATGGAATGGGAAGAGCCACCTCAGCACAAATTCGAGTGGTGTGGCCTTCCTGTTGCCCCTGACATCCCAGCCAGTGATCCTGAAGATGCAGGAAATTGTGCCAGGTCGTTTGCTCTATCTGGCCGTGAGCGTGGCTGACATGCCGTTTCATTTCATTAACGTGTCCGCCATAAGCGTGCAGGCGTGCCTACTTCAGGGTGTGACAGCTCTGCTGAACATTTTATAATGCAGATGTTCTACCATTCTTCTACCATTCATCAACAAGGAACACGCACAGGTTTCATTTGATTAAGAAAGAACTGCAGATGCAGGATAAATGGAAGGGTGACAAAAATGCTGGAAAAACACAGCGGGTGAGGCAGCATCTGTGGAGCGAAGCACCCCCGCCCCCCACCCCAACATCAGCCTGAAGAAGGGTCTCAACCCGAAATGTAACCTGTTCCTTCGCTCCATAGTCGAAGCCTCACCCGCTGAGTTTCTCCAGCATTTTGTCTACCTTCCATTGTTCCAGCAGCTGCAGAACTAATGTTTAAACTAAATGTTTGTATTTTCACATAAATCCGATAATCAAACCACTCGCGTGTTGTTGTGATATTATTTTAATGATATTGTTTTACCAATTGCCCTATATTTTTAGCTCAACGGAATGGATATGTTAGCACACGGACCAACTCATCTCTGAACTTGCGCTGTGTCACGGTGTAAATGGCCGTGTTGGTGCAGGAGCTCAGGAGCTGAAGCATAAATCCAACCTTTTCAAATTCGAACAGGGGGTTTGGCGAGGACCTGCGTAAGGAGAAATTAAACCATCGAAGCGCAATAAAATGTGCGACACTTGTGGCCCAGAGCAGGATGAAGGAGCTCGAGATTGCCAGAAGTAAAACGACCGAGCGTCTGCGGTTCACCATCTCCTGGTCTTTCTTTTTCTCCCCACCGCTGAGAGCTCGGAGGCTCCTGCGGACCCGACTGGCCACGGAAATACGTCTGACGGTGAGCGCGTTAAACAACAAAATCAGGCAGAATGGAATCACCGGGGTGAACAACTGTTCGATCCAAGAGAACACCATCCATTCGTGACGCATGTAAAAATATACATCTTTGACGCAGCCCAGATTCAGTTCAGTTGGGGAATAAGAAACGTATGCGAAGGGCAAAGGTGTATTCAGAAGGCAGACGAACGGGGTCACTGTCAGAATAACAATCGACGCGGTTCTCTCGGTGCAATATTTGGCC
This sequence comes from Leucoraja erinaceus, assembly GCF_028641065.1. Classification (NCBI taxonomy): domain Eukaryota; kingdom Metazoa; phylum Chordata; class Chondrichthyes; order Rajiformes; family Rajidae; genus Leucoraja; species Leucoraja erinaceus. The sequence continues at coordinate 16,168 of NW_026576109.1, read as the reverse complement.
TTCATATTCTTAGTAGAAATCGCAATAAAGCGATCAAATGTGAAAGCGACTGTGAACCATACAGAACAGTCCACCGACACGGGAGCCAGGTAGAGTATTATTTTACACACAGGAGTGTAGGTCAATGAAGTAGGCCACCAATACATATCAGCAATCCGACGAAATACCACGTCAATGAGAAGCACAGAGAGGTCCGCGGTCGCCATGGCTACCATGTAACGAGTGATGCACTTGGAGAGGCCGCACTTGCCACGGGACAGGATCACAATCGCCATCAGATTCACTGGGAAAGAATGAAAACAGAAACTGATTGATTGTGTGGTGTATAGGTTGGTGGCATGGGAGCAGACGGAGTAATTTAAACCTGTGTCGCCAGTGGTAGAGACTATTTATTTAATTAATCAATATTTGGGACAGTCACCCGTCAAACGTTTGCCAGAACTATGTTCAATCAGTAATTTATTAAATTCCTGATTACCAAAATTAGTGGCATTGCCTTATGTAGAAAATAATTACATAAAGATGAAAATATTGGTACAAAGGACAATCCGATTTTAGAAATCAGGAATTTAGTCTGCAAATGAATAAAATCCCGTTTACCAAAATTATCGGGGTTGCCTTATGTAGTAATCTTCACATCATTATACCAATCGCTTGATGTTGATGTAACATCCATCGTTGATGTAAAATATACAATATTTTCAACCGGTCAGTCAGTGTCTCTGAAAAATGGAATTAACAATCCAAATTACCGTCTATTAAATCAGAATGAAGAGGGGATCCTCCCAATATCAAATATGTGATTTAATTTTCCAACATGAAAGGATTTCAGGGAAGCGCAGCAAATATAATTACAAACACCCTTCACAAACAAGGCTGAAAACATAACGGGCAAGTATTTTCTGCCGAACAGCGGGCGGACCATTGTTCTGTCCCTGACAAGAAAAGGTGCTGGAGTATCTCAGTGGCGGAAGCAATATCTCTGGAGGACATAGATAGGCGACGTATCAACTCGAGCCCCTTCTTCAGACTCTGATCGGAACAATGATCCCAACCCGATACGTCGACTGCGTCGGTCCTCCAGAGATGCTGCAAGACTGGCTGAGTTAACCAGTTATTTGGTTCCACTGCAAGATATCTGCACGTGTAGTTTATTTTATCTGCACTCCGATTTTGTGGAACAGGTTGTACGTACGACCTTCAAACCTGTCTCTGCGAAATTATCCCTATGAGAATTTAAGAGCGAATCATAAAATGCAGTGTCAAATGACTGGACGGGGTGTATTTCTCGTTCTGCCGAGTGCAGTACGCGCAGTGGAACAGAAACTGCCACTCACAGCGAGGACGAAGTTTCGCTTCACCGACCGGCATTGATTTCAGTAAACAGCCGCGAAACTACATTCCTGCCAACGCCAATGAGCGGCATCCATCACATACACCATCGCGTTTCCTCGCTCCTAAGATGTACATTGCTTAGTTTATTTTAGTTTAGGAATACAGCGCGAAAACAGGAAAACAGCCCACGTAATCCGCGCCGGTCGCGCACACTAACACGAGCCGCCACACACCAGCGACAATTTATTTTACTTTTATGGAGCGTGGGAGGTAACCGAAAATCTGGCGGAAAACCTAAAAGGTTACGGGGACAAGGTACAAACTCCGCACAGACATCCGCTGTAAGACAGTTGGTCTAACGCTGCGCCGCCGTGCAGCCCTAACGCCTGCTAGTTATTCGGTATGTTCTCTTAACCTTTAATATTCTGCGCGTTTAAAACAGTCTTTGTTAGTTCCATGAGATGTACCGACAATTACCTACCAGGTATACCGATTACTGCCAGAATCGGGTAATACACATTTTCTATATCCGTGATCTCCTCATAATACATTTTAATGCGACGGTCCAGGCGATCACTCCTTGTGCTGCCGCTCAGCGGTTGTCAGCGAAACAAACAAATATCTGGCATATTTATCATGTAGACAAAGGGAAAAACAGGCAACGAGATTACATCCCTGTGGACATTACTTACACACTTTTGAACAAACATCTACTGTTTTCCATGTAATACTCAGCTTCACCTTATTCTTATACTGTGGCCCCTGGTTCTGGACTCCCCCAACTTTGGGAACATGACTCATGCCTTTTGCGTGTCCAAAGCTTTAATAATATTATATGTTTCAATAAGATTCCCTCTCATTCTTCTGAATTACAGAATATACAAACCCAGCCGCCCCATTCTCTCAGCATATGACAACCTGGAAATTAACCACGTGAACCTACGCTGCATTCCTACAAGAGCAAGAATATTGGACCGGCTAGATGCAGGAAAAATGTTCCGGATATTGAGAGAGTCCAGAAACAGAGGTCCCAGTTTACGAATAAGTGGTCGGCCATTTAGAAACATAGGAACAATTTAGAAGATTGAGGGGGGATCTTATGGAAACTTACAAAATTCTTAAGGGGTTGGACAGGCTAGATACAGGATGATTGTTCCCGATGTTGGGGAGGTCCAGAACAAGGGGTCACCGTTTAATGATAAGGGGGAATTCTATTAGGACCGAGATGAGAAAAACATTTTTCACACAGAGAGTGGTGAATCTGTGGAATTCTCTGCCACAGTTGAGGGAAAGGAATGGAGGGTTATGGTCTGAGCGCAGGTTCGGCACGGACTAGAAGGGTAGAGATGGCCTGTATCCGTGCTGTTATTGTTATATGGTTATATGGTTAAATGGTTATATGGCCCTTCGAGCCAGCACCGCCATGCATATTGATCATGGCTGCTCATCCACTATCAGTAACACGTGCCTGCCTTCTCCCCGTTCCTCTTGATTCCCCAAGCCCCAAGAGCTCTATCTAGCTCTCTTTTAATTTCATCCAGTGAATTGGCTCCATTGCCTTCTGTGATAGAGATTCCCACAAATTCACAATTCTCAGTTTTAAATGATCTCCCCTTTACTCTTGGTTCTGTGCATTCAGGTTCTGGACCCCGCCAGCATTTGGAACATCGTTCCTGCATCTAGCTTGACCAGTCCTTTTATACTTGTTTCTGTTTCTGCAAGATCTCCTCTCATCCTTCTAAATTCCAGTGAATGCAATCCAGGTCTTTCCAACCTTTCCCCACATAACAGTCCCGCCATACCGGGGATTAACCTGGTGAACCTTCGCTGTACTCCCTCCATAGCAAGGATGTCGTTCCCCTATTTAGGAGACCAAAACTGCACATCCAGACGTTGTCTCACACAGGCCCTGTACAACCGCAGAAGGACATCTACTCGTATACTAAAACAAAGCTCAAACAATGCCAGAAATCTCGGGGTTATTATGGATTCAGATTTACATTTCGACAGTCACATCAATTCAGTAACAAAATCGGCCTAATATCACCTCAAAAACGGAGCAAGACTAAGAGGACTCATGTCAGCTCAAGACTTAGAAAAACTTGTACATGCCTTTATTACTAGTAGGCTAGATTATTGTAACGGTCTCCTTGCAGGTCTTGCGAAAAAAACTGTCAGGCAGCTACAGCTTGTTCAGATCGCTGTTGCTAGAGTTCTAACAAAGACAAAGACATTTGAACACATTACACCAATTCTTAAAACCTTACATTGGCTCCCTGTATGTCAGAGAATTGATTTCAATATCACGCTGCTCACCTATAAATTACTACATGGATTATGGCCAAAGTGTATCACTGACATGGTTCCACTATATAAGCCTTCTAGACCGCTAAGATCTTCTGAGACCAATCTGTTAGTCATTCCCAGGGTAAATACAAAACATGGGAAAGCAGGATTTAGTTACTATGCCACACATAGCTGGAATAAACTTCCTGAAGATTTAAGACTTGCCTCAACTTTAAGCACTTTAAAACAAGACTGAAAACATTTAATGTTTACTTTAGCTTTCAGCTAAATCTTAACTACATTGCACTCTTAACTTTTGTACTTTTTTATAATGCACTTTTCTTTTATTTTCTTTTAATTCTTTTATTTTATTTCATTTTATTATTTCGTATTATTGTATGACATGTTTTTTATGTGAAGCACTTTGAGTCTGCTTCGTGTATGAAATGTGTTATATAAATAAAGTTGCCTTGCCTTGCTTTACTCAAGTCCTCTCGTAATGAAGGCCAACTTAGCTTTCTTCACTTCCGGCTGTACCCGAATGTTTGCATTCAGTGACTGGTGTACAAGGACACCCAGGTCTCGTTGCACATCCCTATTTCCCAATCTGACACCAATGTGACAGTAATCAGCTCCACGTTCTTGCCGTCAAAGTGGATAACCTCACATTTACCGACATTATACCGTATCTGCCATGAATCTGCCCACTCAATCAACCTGTCCAGGTCACCCTGCAACCACCTAGCCTCCTCTTCGCAGTCCACAATGCCACCCAGCTTGGTGTAATCTGCAAATGTGTTCGTGTTCCTTTGAATTCCATCATCTAAATCGTTAATATATATTGTGAATATTTGTGGCCCCTGCACTGAGCCTTACGGCACTCCACTCGCCACTGCCTGCCATTTGTGACAGGGACCTCCTTCGTCAATTTTACTTGTCACATTCCCAAAACATTCCAGCAGATTAGTCGATCAGGATTTCCCTGATGCCTCTGAGAATAATCCATCTCGGAGGCATCTCAAACTGCCTTTCTTGGGTTCCAGAATCAATCTGATTTTCCCAGTCTACCAGCATTTTTGAAATCTTCCGTAACAACAGTGGCACTACATTTGTCACATCTCAATTTTCACTCCTGCTGCAACTTGCACCCCATATCCAAGCAACTGTTTCGGCGCCTGCAGATAACTCCCCTTGCCGACTTACCTTTTCAATTCCTCAATTCTATCCACAGCGAATTTACATCGTCCGTGGCTCTGTCAACCCTTGCATCAGCCAATCTTCCCCGTCCTGCCTGCAACTGGTCCAAAACGCCGCAGCGAGACTCCTGACGGGCACCCGAAAAGGGGACCACATCACCCCGATCCTAGCCTCTCTCCACTGGCTCCCGCATACATTCCAAGTCCCTCCTCTATGTCTACAAAGCCCTCAATGGGCTTGCCCCCTCCTACATTAAATGTCTTCTCATCCACCACTACACCTCCAGGTCCCTCGGTTCGGCCGACTTGGGGCTGCTGAATATCCCGTGGTCTAGGCATAAGCTTAGGGGCGACTGCGCCTTTGCGGTTGCAGCACCTACACTGTGGAACAGCATCCACCTTCCCATCAGAACTGTCCCCTCCATCGACTCCTTTAGTTCAAGACTAAAATATTATCTATACTCCCAAGCCTTTCCTGACGTCCAGTGAGCGAGTGCTATATGTATATATGTATGTAGTTTGTATGTCTATACTATTCTTATAACAAATGTAAAGCACTTTGGCCAACGAGAGTTCTTTTTTAAATGTGCTATATAAATAAATGTGACTTGACTTGACTTGACATGCAAGGGATGCATCCCATCCCTCATCAACATAGCTACCCCACCTCATGTGCCCACATGCCAAGACCATATTGAATCTTGGGTCAAAGGGAGAATGATTTACACCTACACGTATTTTCCATGTTTCTGTGTTTTCTCCATCCCTGCAGGTGACTGCATTATTTGCAATCTGTGTGTTCCCTTTCACTGGCTCATTGACATTCGGAGGGATACCGGTACCCAGCCCGACTGTGGTCTCGCATTGACCTTTCGTCGGTCTTATAAGCCGCGATGCAGCAATTCCCACTACCTTCGGCCGTCCAGCCTCTCATTAAACAAACAAACAAACAGGCCTTGCACTGACCTTCCTGCATTATTGCGGAGTTTCACAGGGGAGCGGCTGCCTCTGCTGACAAAACACCTCCGCCACCCGTTCAGTTTAGTTTATTTGTCACGTATACCGATTGGAGAGGGGACTGTGCGTTCACCCTATCTACTGCCCCCATATGTTCAGCTGCCTGAATGGTTCAGATGGTCCACTGAACGTCAGAGAAACGTCAGGGCCATATCAGATGTTTCACATCCGATTCCGGGCCACCAAACAAATCAGCAGATGTAACGATCCTCTTCTCAAACTCTTCCTCTCCTCGCACATCGATTTTCAAAAATTCCCAGAACACCGCCCGCACCGAAACGAACAGCCCAGCCTGAGGTCACCGCTCGGTTCTCCGGGATAGACTGCAGGATCTGTCTGGCGACCTGGTTTCCAGCCTCTCGTCACGCAAACCATTTATTCCCGGAGAAGGCGCGATGGGAATCCTCCTGTTTTTTGTGCTGTCACTCTGCTTACGCCGTGAGTACCGGTCCCCTACTCCCACACAGTGCGGGTTTAACATAAAACAACTCGAGTCCACTCCGACTTGAATTTCAACCACTGCCCGCGATGTATCCTTCTGCCGTGGTTCGCCTGGAATTCCCACTCACCTCTCCCTGTGTTTCATCTACAGATTCCGTCAGTCAGTCAGTGACCCAGAGCCCGAATGCGGTGACTGGAAAAGAATGTGAGTCCGTCACCATCACCTGCCTTTTCCATGTTGGTTCCTGGGGTGATTACAGATTTCAGGCTGGACATTTCTTCAAGCAAGCACAGTCCGGTGCTAAACGGCAGCGGATCACAACAGGTGGACGGATCGTTGTGTCGACCAATACATCGAAAAAAACCTTTGCATTGAAAATTCTTGGTTTGAGAGTTGATGACATGGCCACATATTACTGTCAAGCTGAGTATAAGTGGAGGAGGCACAGTGATGGACCTACGCTTCGCGCAGCACACAAAAAAACCGCATTGCACATTCTGATAGCAACGTGAAGATGCGAGATGTATCCACCGGGTAACTCACGGTCCAGCCTTGTCCCGCCTGCCCTGAATTCTGCGTTACACAAGTTGAAATGCGTGCGATTCAAACAATGGGGTTTCTCTATTTGGCGAGTGCGGCTGGATAATGCCCCCTGTACCGAAAATGGCGTAAACGAACTGCCCTCGAGAATGACTGACCACTCTTCTGATGCACAACTCCAGACGGGATCCAGTTCCTGAAGTTGCAATCTAAAAAATGCAGTCGCTGAACGTTAATCTCCTGCCCGCCCGTCTCGCCGGGCGCCTGGGGATTTAAACGTGATGTGAAACAACGTGTGGCAGTGGAAAGACTGGAAGACTTATTATAAAGATGGGACGGGGACTACGGTGACTGTCACAGCCGGTAAGTACTCTAAACCTCTCTCATCCACGGCTGTTCTTGGAAATATTCAGTTCCCTTTAATATTCGATCATGAGGCATCAGTTGCTTTCCAAAATAAACAGATTCTATGTATAAAGGGTTCCGGCAACTTGGGCCAGATGTTACGGTACGCGTGAGTCCAATGGGAGGGTATGTCGGGCTCCCCGGGAGCACAAAGTTAATCAGGTTGAAGAATAGCTACTTCCCCAAAACCATCAGGATCGGGAACACCACACCGCGCTAACCACAGCTATGGAATTCTAGGCAGACACAAGTAAATGCGGACGCTGAAATCGGATTCTGGAGTCTAGATTCCAAATGTCGGCTATCAATGTTCTCCTGAAATGCTGCCTGACCCGCGCAGTTAATGCTACCACCAAATCGCCGGCTTGCTCCAACACACTCTGCGAATTCACCCTCTTGCTCTACAAGTTATTATGCCCTTAGTGTTCATAAACTTTTCATAATTGTCTCTGGTTCTACAAAGGCTTTGTTTTTTGTTGTTGTCGCTCTAGGATTGTGGCCATTAGATTATTGAGTAGTTTTTTTTTTATCAGACATTATGAGAGGAATGGGTTGATCGTACGGAAGTGTATACATTCATGGGAAGAACAGATCGGGTGGAAACGCAGAGTCCGTTGTACAGAGTAGGTGGGTCGAGGACCGGAGGACACAGGTTTGAGCTGAATGCGAAGATTTAATAGGATTTGAGGGACAACATGGAAACAGAAAAATATAGAAAATAGGTGCAGGGGTAGGCCATTCGGCACTTCGAGCATGCACCGCCATTCAATATGATCAACCAACTCAGTATCCTGTACCTGCCTTCTCTCCATACCCCCTCCATAATGTTTTCACACGGAGGGTAGTGGGTGTGCAGAACAAGTTGCCAGAGTACATAGTTGAAGCTGGCACTATCCCACTGTTTAAGAATCAGTTAGACAAGTACATGGACTGGCCAGGTTTGTATGGATTTGGACCAAACGCGGGCAGGTGGCACTAATGTAACTATGCCATGCTTGGGCAACGTGAGCCGAAGAGCCTGTCTCCGCGTTATATCGCTCCATGACTCTATGACTCTGTTATCTGATGAAGCATATTGCATTTCTAGGCCTGTGTGCATCTACAAGTAAGAATGTCACTGTTCCGTTGTCGGAACAGTTTACATTTGAACAGCCTGTAATCGTTACTTTTGATTCTAACGGGCAATGACTGTTGGCCTTAACAGCTATGCCCACATTAAAAACAAAGACAAAGACCATGAGGCATAGAAGCAGAGTTAGGCCATTGGCCGGTCGTGGACATTGAAATCCGCCGTTGGAAGTGAAAACGAGAAGTGCGTGGGTGAAGACTGCGATATGTAGCAAGGGTCAAATCAGAGAAAAGGGGGAAAGTATCCGAGTTTGGAGCGTGAGGACGAAATGCCGATGTCAATGTTGCTCAAATCTCAATCAGAGTGGTCAGATAGAGCAGAACTTATCCTTCTCAAGTCCAGCGTGTGTAGGCTTGGAGTTAGCAAACGCTTCTTATGCATGACCGAATGACCCCCCGAATAATTCGCATAAACCTCCGTTTGGTAATCTCCAAAGCCACCATATCCTTCCTCAAATACGGGACACAAAACTGCTCGCGATATTCCAAATGTGATCAAATCAGTGCATAAAAAACATCTACCATTTACATTAGATCCGTATTTTTATATTCTAGTCATCTCGAAATTAATTCTAATTTGTCTCCCTGAACGACGATTCACACTGAAAATCCACATTTTGGAATTCCCGCACCTACATAGACAAATCTCTTTGTACCACCGTTTCTGAATCCTCTCACATTTAGAAAATAGAAAAGCGCCGTTAATCCTTCCGCCAAAGTGCATGCCCGTATAGTGTGGTGTGTAGTATTCCATCTGTCACTTATTTTAGTTCCCCCCCCCCCCCCCCCCCCCCCTTCCAACCTGTTCAAGGATTTTTTTCAGTCTACATGCTTACTCTACACTACCTGCCCCATCATCTATGTTTGGCATCGTCCGCGATATCAGCCGCAAAAGCCATCAAATGCATCATCCAGATCGTAAACATACCACGGGGAAAGTAGTGAGCCCAACATTGACCCATTAGTCAACGGCAGCAAGCGGAAAAGATCACTTTTATTCCAATATTTTGCCCTGCAACGGAAGCCTATTCTCTGTCCATGCTGATACCTCATCTCTAACACCAATACTCCAATTTTAATTATCCGCTCAGGCACCAAGAAAGCTGCATTTCTGACTGTCCTTTGTCCATCCTGCTTGTTGCTATCACAAACAATTTCAACAGGGGCAAGAACCCCCCCCCCTGACTAGTTCTCGCTGACGTGCAGATTTTATCCTGTGCTTCCAGATAGCACAGAACCGCATTTTTAATAATCGTTTCAAAAATCTTACCAACTATTCAAGTCATGCTAACCGCCTTATCATTACAACTGGCTTATCAATTTATCCCATAAAATCTATGGGATTGATCCACGCCCGCTGTGAGCGAAAGCCTGGGAAACAATCTATTTCTTATTCCAGGAAACAGAGGGAGGTTGGCGGGAGAATAGATGGGCTGTGAGTGAAGCTGAACCCTCTGTAAACATTCCACTAACTGAAATCAAACGACAGCTGGCAGACTTGTTGAAACGGTTCTCTGGAGGGGGGAAATATGAACCGCAAGCAGCAAAAAGCGGGCGACCAAGATTGAAAACCAAAACTGTTCTTCAATTAAACGAAAGTCAAATGTAGAAGGACGTGGCCCTGTGAAGCAAAAAAAAACATAACTCTTGATACATAAAGGGCAAAGCATTTATCCCGGGTTGTGCAAATTCCACTTAAAAGATGACCTTCCAGTTGTTAAACACAGAAGGCTGTGGAGGCCAAGTCAGGGGGGAAATAAGGCAGCGATAGATAGCTTTTTGATTAGTTGAGGCGTCGGAGGTTTTGACAGTGTGTCACAGTCTCCAACAGTCAATGTTAAAACAATAACTATTCCCCTGTTATTTTCCGCAGATTCCATATCCGCTGGTTCCCAGAATCCGCCTCAACAATCCTCTCTTTCTGGTGACACTGCCACCCTTAACTGCGTATATTCCGGAATCTGCTCCTACACAGTACACTGGTACCGACAGTTCCCAGGGCAGGCTCTGGAATTCCTGCTCCAAAGACACACTTCAGGAAAGAAAGATGAGGAAGAGGCTGACGAAGGTCGTATTTCTGGTTCTCTCGATCCAGGACAGAAAATCAGTCAGTTAACGCTCTCTGAAGTACTGCCGAGCGACGGGGCTGTGTATTACTGTGGGATGAGTCCGCGCATCGCACAGTGGCACAGCGCAGTGAGATAGCTGTACCAAAACCTCAGCGTTGCGGGATACAGGCACACAGTACTGCAGAACATCTGGGGCGCTAACCGGGAACCTCGGTGTAGTATAGATTGTTTACACGTTGCCAGGGAAGGAAAAAAAGCAAAATATTTAAAAGATAAATGATATTGAAATTTACAGAAACACAATTAGTCTGGGAAGAGTGTGTGTGTGTGTGAAAGAGAGTGAGAGAGACAGAGACGGAGTCTGAGACGGAGACGGAGTGCTAGAGGTCGATGGAGAGGGGGAGGGGAGAGGGGAGAGGGAGAGGGAGAGGAGAGAGGGAGAAGGAGAGGGAGAGGGAGAGGGAGCGTTAGAGGGAGGGGAGAGGGAGGGGGAGAGGGATGATAACATTTTAAAATATATTTAAATATTATAGATAAATAAACCAAATAATTTAGATTACTGTAGATAAAGGGGAGAGGGAGACGGAGAGGGAAGGAGAGGGAGAGGGAGAGGGAGAGGGAGAGGGAGAGGGAGAGAGGGAGAGGGAGAGGGAGAGAGAGAGAGAGAGAGAGAGAGAGAGAGAGAGGGAGAGAGAGAGAGAGAGAGAGAGAGAGAGAGAGAGAGACAGAGAGAGAGTGTGTGAAGGTGAGAGGGGAGAGGGGAAGAGAGAGGGAGATGGAGGGAAGGAGGGGAGTGAGGGAGAGGGAGAGGGAGAGGGAAGGAGGGGGCGAGAGAGGGAGGGAGAGAGAGGGAGAGGGAGAGAGAGGGAGAGGGGGGGGGGGGAGAGAGGGAGAGAGAGAAAGAGAGGAGCTGAATGTAACCGATATATCTGGGGATAATAGGAGCTAAAGTTGAAAATCGGTCCTGGCTTTAAATATCAGAGTAGAAGTCAGTGGCCGGGTAAACACCAGTCGCCGATTTTTATTCTCACCCTTTTTCACACACACGAGCACAACGCAAACACGCACAGACACGCACAATATGCAGCAGGTGGGAGTTGCTCAGTTCCGCACTCGGGAAAAAAATCTCCCCCGTCCCTGAACGGAAACTGGCATAATTATTGATCCTTAATCTACGTAACCCATTCTGGCCATGGAGGAGGCTCAGAACATAGGGAGTCCCACCGCAAATTGGACAAGCGGCATCTCATATTTCGTTTGGGTAGTTTACACCCCAGCGGTATGAACATTTACTTCTCCAATTTCAGGTAGTCGTTGGCGTTCTCCATCCCCCCCCCTATGAACCCCCCCACCCCCCCCCCCCCCCCCCCCCCCCCCCCCGTTGCGTTCTTCCCCACATCCCCCCCCCCCCCCCCCCCCCCCCCCCCCCACACACACACACACACCCGCATCAGTCTGCAGCAGGGTCTCGACCTGAAACGTTACCTATTCCTATTCCTTCTCCCGATAGATCCACGGTCGCCAGGCTCCACCAAACCTCACATTTATCCACATTATACTGCATCTGCCATGCATTTGCCCACTCACCCAACCTATCCAAGGCATCTTGCAGTTTCGTGTCATCCGCAAACCTGGAGATGTTGCATTCAATTCCCTCGTACAAATCATTAATATATATTGTAAATCGTTGGGGTCCCAGCACTGAGCCTTGCGATACCCCACTAGTCACTGCCTGCCATACTGAAAATGACTCGTTTACTCCTACTCTTTGCTTCCTGTCTGCCAGCCAGTTCTCTATCCACTTCAATACTAAACCCCCAAAACCGTGTGCTTTAAGTTTGTATACTAATCTCTTATGTGGGACCTTGTCGAAAGCCATCTGAAAGTCCAGATATAACACATACACTGGTTCTCCCTTATCCACTCTACTAGTTACATCCTCGAAAAATTCTATAAGATTCGTCAGCCATGATTTACCTTTCATAAATCCGTGCTGACTTTGTCCAATGATTTCACCATTTTCCAAATGTGCTACTATCCCATCTTTAATAACTGTTTCAAGCAGTTTCCCCACTACCGATGTTAGACTGACTGGTCTGTAATTCACCATTTTCTCTCAGGGAGTCAAGCGATATACGAGATGCTGTTCCTCCATTTTTCCCTCTATTTTTTTTGGCGTGGCCTCGCTCGAACAGTTGAGGACGACAACGACAGAAAGGTTCATATGGGAATGGGAAGAGATGTTAAAATGTTTTCCCACCGGAAGAACGTGAAGGCAAATGCGGAAATTGATTTGTTACCGTACATAGGATCATACAATCACAGGGTCATAGAGTGATACAGTGCGGAAACAGACCGTTTGTCTCAACACGCCCACACCGGCCAACAATATCCCAAATACACCAGTCCCACTTGCCCGCGCTTGGTGCATATCCCTCCAAATCTCTCCTATCCATGTACCCGTCTAACTATTTCTTAAACGATGGGATAGTCCCAGCCTCGACTAGCTCCAGTGGCAGCTTGTCCCGTACACCAACAACCCTGTATATGAAAATATTTCCCCACGGATTCCTATTAAATATGTTTCCCTTCTCCTTGAACCTGTCCTCTGATCGTAGATTCACTGGGCAAACGACTCTGTGCATCTAACCGATATATTCATCTCACGATTTTGTATTTCTGGCACTCCTCACCTATAGCTTTACATTCGATAGAAGTTTTCCGTATACAGAAGGTATTTTAATCGCGGTATCTGTATGAAACTTTACACAATCCACATCATCCGCTGCTAAAACAGAAGATTCTCTTGAAACCGAAAACCTCGTCAATGAGCAATTGTTAACGTTTTGTTAATGATAAAAGGAATTCATCAAACAACACGTTGCACCTATTCAACTGAAAATATTCACTCGTTTTGAAAACAACATGTTCCAGGCTTATGTATATATATTCGCGAACACACAGAAGCTGGGTGATTGAACGGGGCACATGGGAATACGTACACGAGTTGAGACTCAGTTGAGCCCATGAACCCCCGAAGCCGTTGGGCGTGTCCGACAGGGCGAATGGACATAAAATGCTGTATTTCCATATTTTATTTTTATTTTTTATTTAACCTTTATTTAACCAGGAGAAGTCTCATTGAGATTAAAAATCTCTTTTACAAGAGAGTCCTGGCCAAGACAGACAGCAGCACAGTTCCACAGTTCCACAGTTCCACATATAAACCATACAGCAAAGCAACGCACGAAGCCCAGCTGGTCACTCGTGTGTGTTATATTATTTTAACTCACACTTTACCAATTTAAATATCTTTCCAGTGCAAATGATCGGATATTTTAGAACACGAAACAGGTCCTCTCTGAACTTGCTCTGGGTCACTGTGTAAATGGCCGTGTTGGTGCAGGAGTTCAGCAGCTGAAGCATACATCCAACCCTTTCCAATCCACCCAAGGGGTTTCCCCAGGCCTTGTGCATAAACACATTCAAACATCGAACCGCAATAAAATATGCAAAACTTGTGGCCCAGAGCAGTATGAAGCAGCTCGAGATTGCCAGAAGTAAAACGACCGACCGTCTGCGGTTCAACATTCCTGGTCTTGTCTTTTTCTCGCCAACCGCTTGAGGTCCCGGAGGTTCCTGCGGACCCGACTGGCCACGAAAATACGTCTGACGGGTGAGCGCGTTAAACAACAAAATCAGGCAGAATGGAAATCACCGGGGTGAACAACTGTTCGGCCCAAGAGGAACACTATCCATTCGGGATCAACGAAAGAAATATATGAATTTCAGGCAGCCCACTTCTCCAGCGGCACCGTAAAAAGAAGTGTATGCAAAGGCCAAGGGTAGATTTTTGAGGCAGATGAGCGGGCTCACGGTCAGGATAACAATCGTCGCGGTTCTCTCGGTACAATATTTGGTTTTCATTCTCTGAGTAGAAATCGCAACAAAGCGATCAAAGGTGAAAGCGACTGTGAACCACACAGAACAATTCACAGAGACTGATGCCAGGTAGATTGTCATTTTACACACAGGAGTGTAGGGCATGGAGGCATGCCACCAATACATATCAGCAATCCGGTGAAATATCACCTCACAGAGAATCACGGAGAGGTCCGCGGTCGCCATGGCTACCATGTAACGAGTGATGCACTTGGAGAGGCCGCACTTGCCACGGGACAGGATCAAAATCGCCATCAGATTCACTGAGAAAGAATGAAACGCGAAACGGATTAATTATGAGGTGTACAGGGTGCTGGGGGGAGCACAGCAGACGGAGAAAACGAAGAGTTCGGGGGAAAACCCAAAAGGATACTGGGAGAGTACAATCTCCGTACAGCCAAGCGCTGTAAGGACAGTTACCTCTAGCGGCCCCCTCCCCCTGCCTGATTTTCCGATGTTGACTGTTGACCAACTGTGTGGTGTTGCTGACCCTCTCTGCCAAGCTCACGCGGGCCGCAAAGAAGCCACCGTGCCGGCGTGTCCAGCAGCACCCTGACCCCTATCTCTCTCGATCGGAACCCCGCCGGCCCCTTTTAACACGGGGAATGCGACCCCTGACCCCCTGTGCTGACCCTGATCCCCATGCTAGACCCCTGACAGAGAACCCCTAGACCCCTGCCCTCCATAGCTAACCCCTATCCCCCGCCTCCTTGGCTGACCTCAGGCCCCCCATGCTGACAGTCCCGGTGCTGACTTCCTGTCCCCATGCTGAACAAACCTGCTCCCTATTCTGACCCCTAATACCCCATCTGACCCCTGTCAACCCGTGCTGACCTCCTCCCAGCAGCTCACATGACTTGTAACGGGTCACCCGGCGTGCTGCGGCCGATACCGGCGCCGGCCCTGTCCCAATGTGATCCCCACGTCCGCGTTACGACGCCCCTCTCGACCCCCCCTTCCCAGAGAAAAATCTCCCACAACTCATAACACCCGGTCTGCACGGCAGACCCCAGTGGGTGATTTAGTTCCCACCCCCCCACTACACCGCCCCCCCCCACATACACAATCAGCCACACACCGCCCCCCCCCACACATCACAAACTCCCCCCCCACACATAACCCCCCCCCCGGCACACGAACCCAGGCCCCCCCCCCCCTGGCCATTGACGAGATGACACCCAAAAGTCCTAGGCGAACAGAGGTTGTCAGCTTGTTCATAGAGGTCCCAAAAACCTTAATAATATGAAGAAGGCTGTTGCGGAACGGAAGACGTTGCCTATTTCATCTTCGCATCATAGATGCTGCTGAACCCGCTGAGTTTCTCCAGCTTTTGTGTAACCCTTTTTTTTTTGGGATAAAGCATATATGTTTAAATACGAACCCTTCATTCTTCTAAATCCAAGAGTATACAAGATCAGCCCGATCCATTCTCTCAGCAGTAAACGCACAACCACCGATGGAACGAGAACTAGTTGAACTAAACGCTGCTTCCCTCAGTAGCAAGAATATTGGAACGGTCTAGATGGCACAGGAAAAATGTTACCGAGATATTGAGAGAGTCCCAGAAAAAGAGGCGCCCAGTTGAAGAATAAGCTCAGGTAGGCCATTGTAAGACAAACATAGAAAACACAGACAAGGTTCGTAATGCTAGGAGCTAGGCATTCGTCCTTCGAGACAGGAAACCGCCATTCAATGTCTTCATGGCTGAACATCTACAAATCCGTACACGCGTTCCTGTGATGTACCCCAGATTCCCGTGATTAGCCTTTAGTAAACAAGAGTAAAATCTACGTTCGATTCAACTTCCG
>NW_026576108.1:157500-208303 GCF_028641065.1 Leucoraja erinaceus | reverse complement strand
AAAGTCCTTCACAAAGTCCACTACACAAATGCAAGATTATCTAGAATTTACCCCGCTGTTAAGGACACCTGCAACAGATGTAATCAATATCCTGCCAATCTTGCTAGCAACCTTTTGGAGGAGTGCTTTCGACTTGATAAGCAGAGCCTACGGCCAGACTATTCCTCCAAACCCACTGTCAGCCATTTTCGGTACCCCTCCCAATACCAACCTCTCTGTTGCGGTGAAACGGGTTCTAGCTTTTACAACCTTGTTAGCCCGGAGACTGATATTGCTTAACTGGAGGCTCACCTGTCCCCGCCACACACCCGCTGGATTAAGGAAGTGCTTTACAATTTAAAGCTTGAAAAACTTAGGTTCTCGCTCAAAGGATCAACCAAGACATTCCTAGATACATGGAAACCTTTCTTGGAACTTGTAAACTCTCTCAACTTGTCCCCGGACTCGGAAGAGGACTGAGTGCTCTCCACCATTGTTCTGCTCTACTGCAGCTGCTATCCCCTTACCCCCCCCTCCCCACACATATTTATTTAACTACTTCCTTATTTACTGTTATTAGTGACCTTTTTTTTCTTATTTTTCTTTCTTTTTTTTTAGTACTTTTTGTTTCGTTTATCTTACCATATGTTTGTGGGTAAGGTTAAGGGCTTTGAGGGTCGCTTACATACTGTTGCACAATTATGCCTTGACTGTCACTGTCTGTTATTATTGTATGTATGCAAATTGCTGTGAAATTCAAATAAAAAGATTTAAAAAAACAACAACAAAAAACGCCACGGTCTCTAAATATCTTGGAGCAAAACGTAATTGACATGAAAACAAAGTATGCGATGGGAATACAAGTTCGCGTATGGGTGGTACTGTCGCTGGAACGCAGCGGACACAAGATATTCCAGCAACAACGCACTGTCCATCGTCCGCGGCAGTTCTCATCCGGGGCCAGGTAGCTGAAGAACAAGGTTTCAAAAGAAGAACTCAATGCAGATCCATAGGTGAACTAGCCAGTGAACATTTTTTATTTCATACATTTAGACTTTTATTCTCTCAGTGAATCAGCCTGCATCTTTTGCATTCAGCCCAACAGTGTTTTGTAAAACAAAGTCTACACTTTGCGTTAAATGACGATCTATGTTACAAAATAATGTCTAGTGTCATCTGCCTCTCTCTCTATTTCAACAATTTCCCCATGAGACGGCAGAGGTACTTGAGCGCAAGGAATAGCTCTAACCTGAACCTTCTTTGCGTCACGGTGTAAATGGCCGTGTTTGTGCAGGAGCTCAGCAGTTGAAGCATTATCCCTATTTGTTCAAATGTTGAGAACGGATTGATGAAACTCCTACGATTGAAAGCGGTCGCAATTCGATAGCTAACAAAATGTGCGACCGTTGCGGACCAGAGCAGGATAAAACTCATGGAGATTGCAAATAGTAAAACGATGGACCGTCTGCGATTTCTCGTCTCTTCGTCCTTTCCTTTCTCTCCATGACCGTGATCCCGGAGATTCCTGCGGACCTTGCTAGCCACTAAAACGCGTCTGATAGTGAGCACGTTGAACAGCAAAATCAAACAAAATGGGATAACTGGAGTTAACAACTGTTCAGTCCAAGAAAATGCAATCCATGGTGTCTGGGTGTAGAATTGTGGTGCTATCAGGCATCCTCGATCCGGCACATTCGGTATGTGGTATGGAACATATGCGAATGCCCAGGGGATGTTCTTTAAAGAGAAGCCTACGCTCAGTGTGACTATAATCAACATCGCGTTTCTCTCGGTGCAATACTTAGTTTTTAGATGCTGCGTGGCAATGGCCACAAAGCGATCAAATGTAAACGCGGCCGTGAACCAAACTGAGCAGTCTACGGCCGCGGGAGCCAGGAAGTGCACGAATCTGCACATATGAGTGTTGTTTAAAAACGATTGCCACATATAAATTTCGGCCACGCGATACAAAATTACATTGCACATTATAACGGAGAGGTCCGCCGTTGACATGGCCAGTAGGTAACGAGTGATGCATTTGGATAGACCGCACTTTCCTCGGCACAGAATCACGATCGCCACGACGTTCACTGAAAGAGAATGAAAACAAAATATACATGTACTTATCGCCTGATAAATAACAGATCACATTCAACGATTCCCCTGAATGAAGCCTGAACGGGTTAATGCGGACATCAATTGATTATGATCGCAAATTGTGAGGTCGTGATATTGCAACCGTTGATTTGTTTGCTTGGACATTGGTCGCCTGCCTATCCGAAATTCCCCAATAAATTTATCGACAAAATGACATTCAGAGAAGCGACAAGGAGACTGTAAACAGGAGGTTTGGACACTTTAAACAACCAGATAAGGCTTAATCAAGAGAATAAAGTACCATAGAAACACTCTGATTTACCGCACTTCCACTGACTTAGACCACGGCGCCAACGAGCCCGCACATCCTGGTGATGTGGGTAAAATCGCAACATGCAAACGAATACCACGGCTTCACGGCGGGAAGAGCACACAGACTGCTCGTGAGGTCACGTTTGAATTTGCATCTCTGGCGCGCTGGAGCAGCAGCTTTATTAACCGTGAGATGTGAAGGCAAATATGAACTGTTCCAAATGCGGACAACCTTGAATGAAATCAGAACATATCAGAATGTCCCAGCGCATTGTGCAACATTGACTCCGCTGACGCGGACTCATGGTACGAGTGCAGTAACCATTGACCAGAAGGCAATTAATGCAGTTACAGAATGATTCCTTAATTAACAACTAAACTGATTCATAAATGTCATCAAACATATCGACGCTGTATCATGTCCGCTCTGTACCTCTGGATCGTGAGATTACATTTATAATGATGTATTAGGGCATTTGGGTTCAGACACGTGGAAGAGACATGACAGTAGCACTGAACCAAATGAGCACAATATTGTAGTAATCCAGTCGCCTGATTAAAACATCGAGGCATCAATGCGAGCATTTCCTCTATGGACTGGTTTGAGGGGGAAAACATTCCTGAAAAGTCAATATGTCGGGCGAATCCGATTCCTTCTCGATACCTACATAGGTCTTGCACTATGTCTATGCGATCTCAGTGTTGTTTCCTGTTCGAATACATCTCGCACTCTACAATGTCCAATGTTGGTTTGAGCTATTGCTGCATTTGCTGTATGGCCAACAGGACGCACCACCACCCCAAGAACCTAAATAAATCGCCACGTTTTCGGTTTCTCCAAAATAAATATTTTACACTTCTTTACTTAACGCCGCGAAGTGAGAATAAATTCGTGTTACAAAGAAATTGAAAACGATAATGCCCCAAAGCAGAGGAACAATCATCTGCATCGAACGTTATCTCGTTTCCACCCCCGGTATGTAACTTCCTCTCCTTCGCCAACATTTTATTTTCCTATACGTTTCTCTGCATCTTCCATGATAAAAAACCTACAGGGTAGAGCATACTGTTCATCCAGAAATTATGCTCACTGAGATTTAACAAGAAATCCAATTGCAGCAGAAATTGTGAAATCAAATCTACTGTCCGTACCCGACACCAAGATATTATGTTGCTCGGCCAAATCGCTGTAATATTCGTTCGAATGATTTGAAAAAACTCCTTTCCTAAATTTTCTGTGTGCTATTTTTGCACCAGATTCTTATAAAGAAGTGAAGAAAGTACAGGTCGGCACAAACGCGACAGAAGACTGTGAAACAATGGCAGACGAAACATAACTACTTAAATTATTTGTAATTCAGGATTGGACACAAAGGAAAAACACGCAGAAAGCACAGGATGACTTACTGCTGTACTCTCTGAGCCTCATGTAAAAGCGGCATTCAGTCCGTCCGTCAATCCGATCCCGTACTCTCCCGCACTCTCCCGCACTCGTTCCATCGATCCATGCCATCTCAGTGTCGTTTTCCGAACGAGTACTTTTCTACCGCTGTACCCCCCCCCCCCCCCCCCCCCCCTTAAGCTTGGCACTTCCACCCATGTGTTGATAGAATAAATTCAGTGTTAGAAAGGAATGGAGAATAATAATGCTACAATAGTGAGGAACATTAATCGCATTGAACGATAACTCAATTCTCCCTCCGTGCATCCACCTTCCTCCTCTGTCACCAACATTTTATTTCATTACATTTTCTCTGTTCCTTCCACGATCAAAACACGTATGGTTTAGCATAGTGTTCACCCGACATACTGTGCACACGAAGACCTACCCAAAACTCCAATTGCAGCAAGTATGGGATAACAGATCGATTCCACCGGCGTTATCTGATACCAACGCATTCTGTTACGATGAGAAATGCTGTCGATGTTGTATTGAGTCACGGATTCGAACTGTCGGAGAAACAACTCAAACTGTGGGCTAAATATAATGTGTGAAGCACATATGTAACAATTATCCTAATCCCCAGTGAAAAGTTGTTATGGATTTGTAATTTGCTCCCGTGTGTTGTGTATCTATCAAAATATTCATGTCACCATCGCTGCCACTTCGGCTGGATGAACATCTGCGGACCAATAAACGCGTTTACCATCTATTTCAGAAATCCATGTATTCTGTATCAAACTCCATGCATGCTTTATAAAATAGGAGAAAGCAAAGTGCATCAAAATGCACTTGATGGAAGAAGGAACAGCGGATGTCCAAAACTTTAGTAAATTACATACTTCTTGCATAAATAAGCGGGTTATTCTGCAAGGCATGGCATATGCGCTATCTGAAGAATAATTCCGGCCCAAAACGTCGTCTATCAGTGTATTCCATGTGTAGGAAAGAGCTGCAGATGCTGGTTTATACCGCTGATAGACACACAATACTATGAAGAAGGGTGCTGGCCCGAAACGTCACCCATTCCATTTTCTCCACATATTCTGCGTGACCGACTGAGTTACTCCAGCATTTTGCGTTTAAAGATTCATGGTCATAGAGTGATAGAGTGTGTAAACAGGCCCGTCGGCCCAACTTCCCCATACCGGCCAACATGTCCCAGCTACATTAGTCCCACCTGCCAGTAGTTGGTCCAAACCTGTCCTATCCATGCGGCTGTCTAACTGCTTCTTAAATGTCGGGATAGTCCTAGCCTCAACCTCTCTGGAAGCTTGGTCCATACATCCACCATCCTTTGTGTGAAAATGTTACCCCTCAGATTCCTATTAATCTTTTCCCCCTTCGCCCTAAACCTATTGTCGTCTGATCCTCGATTTGCCTACTCTGGGCAAGTTACTGCACGCATCTTCCCGATCTATTCCTCTCATGATTTTATACACATCTACAGGGCGCCCCCCCCCCCCCCCCCACATCTTTCTGCGCTCCAAGGAATGTAGTCCCAGTCTACGCAACTTCTGCTTATAGCTCAGATCTTCTCGCCTTGTCATCATCCTCGTAAATCTTGTCTGAACCCTTT
Organism: Leucoraja erinaceus; assembly: GCF_028641065.1. Classification (NCBI taxonomy): domain Eukaryota; kingdom Metazoa; phylum Chordata; class Chondrichthyes; order Rajiformes; family Rajidae; genus Leucoraja; species Leucoraja erinaceus. The sequence goes on along the minus strand of NW_026576108.1, from coordinate 202,895 downwards.
ACAGCTTGACAACATTTGTCCTACAAATAAATGTAGCCTCGTGATCGTCTTAATAACAGCAAAGCGGCCTGTCAACTTCTATACTCAATACTGTAACTGATGAAGGCCAATGTGACAAAAGCCTGTTTGACCACTCGATCTATCTTCGAGGGATGATTTTACCTGACGCGCCGAGTTATCCTAGCACGCCAATGTGCACGTGTTACCTGGTCTCTGTATTTTATTCTTTCCTCGGCCGTCCCTGCCAACGGCCCTACTACTCGATTACGACATTCCGTACATTGTCCATCCTACCCCGTTGTCGGCAACATTTATTTTAAACTTTGCACCGATCAACTTAGAAAGTAAGTCCTCCGTTATTTGATATTTCCATCCTGGATACAAGTTTCTGACTGTCTAGCATATCTCGGCTCCCATAATTACACGTACATACACCAATTCTCCACTCAACCGTCAGGGCGTCAGAGAATGCAATGTAAGACTGCCCAATCTCTCACTGCAGGTAGCAACTGCGCTGTAATACAAGGATAATTCTGCTAAATCCCCTCTGCACGCTTTCCAAAGCCCTCACGTCCTTCCTGCCATTGGGCGGCCGGAACTGCACGAAATACCATCATAAAGTTAACCGAATTTTTAAAAAGTTACTCCACAGCAAGAACATTCTAACAATCTGATTAACAAGTCGATGTCTTTGCTTAATTGAGCTACATAACGTAAAAGATCGGAGTGCAGGCTTGATGTTCACCTGGCCTGGCACTGTCAAATACTGCAGAGTGTGGACTCCACAGACTATTGGGGTCCCACAACCTGATTCCATGTTTTTCCTGATCTATGAAGGTGTTGTCTCTCTCGCAGCTTTTTCTCTATATATACTGACCTTTCAAAAATCTTACATGCTTTGACTCTAAGAACTCGACGAAAGGGTAGATATATGTGAAGTGTGAGGAAACTAAATTACTTCATGCTTCCAGTTAAAGGCTAACCACAGATTATCGATAAACTAGTCAAGTAAGGCCACACAAAAAAGCTGGAGAAACTCAGCGGGTACAGCAGCATCTATGGAGCGAAGGAAATAGGCAACGTTTTGGGCCGAAACCCTTCTTCAGACTGATCGGGGGCGGGGGTGGGTGGGGACAAGAAAGGGAAAAGTAGCCAGAAGGCTGGGGGATGGGAGGAGACAGCAGGGGGGCTGAGGAAGGGGAGGAGACAGCAAGGACAAACAACATTGGGAGAATTCGATGTTCATGCCCCCGGGGTGCAGACTCCCCAAACGGAATATGAGGTGCTGTTCCTCCAATTTCCGGTGCTGCTCGCTGTGGCCATGGAGGAGACCCAGGACAGAGAGGTCGGAGACGGAGTGGGAGGGGGAGTTGAAGTGCTGAGCCACCGGGAGGTCAGCTTGGTTATTGCGGACCGAGCGGAGGTGTTCGGCGAAACGATCGCCCAACCTCCGCTTGGTCTCACCGATATAGATCTGCTGACATCTAGATCAGCGGACGCAATAGATGAGGTTGGAAGAGATGCAGGTAAACCTCTGTCGCACCTGGAACGATTGCTTGGGTCCTTGAGTCGAGGGGGGAGGTAAAGGGACAAGTGTTGCATCTCTTGCGGTTGCAAGGGAAAGTGCCCGGGGAGGGGGTGGACCGAGAGGGAAGGGAAGAATTGACAAGGGAGTTATGGAGGGAGCGGTCTTTGCGGTATTTGAGTGCCGGATGGAAGTTAGTGGTGAAGTGGATGAAGTCAGTCAGTTGTGTGCGGGTGCAGGAGGTGGCACCAAAGCAGTCGTCGAAGTAGCGGAGGTACATCGACGCTACATCGATGACTGCTTTGGTGACGACGACGCTAACTCTGCTACATCGACGACTGCTTTGGTGCCACCTCCTGCACCCGCACACAACTGACTGACTTCATCCACTTCACCACCAACTTCCATCCGGCACTCAAATACACCTGGACCATTTCCGACACTTCCCTACCATTCCTTGACCTCACTATCTCCATTGCAGGTGATAGACTTCTAACCGACATACACTATAAACCCACTGACTCCCATGGCTATCTGGACTACACTTCTTCCCACCCTGCTTCCTGTAAGGACTCCATCCCCTACTCCCAATTCCTCTGTCTACGCCGCATCTGCTCCACGGATGAGGCGTTCCACACCAGGACATCTGAAATGTCCTCACTATTCAGGGAACGGGGGTTCCCCTCCTCCACCATAAATGAGGCTCGCACCAGGGTCTCTTCCATACCCCGCAACACTGCTCTCTCTCCCCATCCCCGCACTCGCAACAAGGGCCGAGTCCCCCTAGTCCTCACCTTTCACCCCACCAGCCGTCACATACAAGAAGTAATCCTCCGTCAGTTTCGCCACCTCCAACGTGACCCCACTACTCGCCACATCTTCCCATCTCCCCCCATATCTGCCTTCCGCAAAGACCGCTCCCTCCATAACTCCCTTGTCAATTCTTCCCTTCCCTCTCGGTCCACCCCCTCCCCGGGCACTTTCCCTTGCAACCGCAAGAGATGCAACACTTGTCCCTTTACCTCCCCCCTCGACTCCGTTCAATGACCCAAGCAATCGTTCCAGGTGCGACAGAGGTTTACCTGCATCTCTTCCAACCTCATCTATTGCGTCCGCTGCTCTAGATGTCAGCAGATCTATATCGGTGAGACCAAGCCGAGGTTGGGCGATCGTTTCGCCGAACACCTCCGCTCGGTCCGCAATAACCAAGCGGACCTCCCGGTGGCTCAGCACTTCAACTCCCCCTCCCACTCCGTCTCCGACCTCTCTGTCCTGGGTCTCCTCCATGGCCACAGCGAGCAGCACCGGAAATTGGAGGAACAGCACCTCATATTCCGTTTGGGGAGTCTGCACCCCGGGGGCATAAACATCGAATTCTCCCAATTTTGTTAGTCCTTGCCATCTCCTCCCCTTCCTCAGCCCCCCTGCTGTCTCCTCCCATCCCCCAGCCTTCTGGCTACTCCTCCTTTTCCCTTTCTTGTCCCCACCCACCCCCGCCCCCGATCAGTCTGAAGAAGGGTTTCGGCCCGAAACGTTGCCTATTTCCTTCGCTCCATAGATGCTGCTGCACCCGCTGAGTTTCTCCAGCTTTTTTGTGTAACCTTCGATTCTCCAGCATCTGCAGTTCCCTCTTAAACAGTCAAGTAAGGCCCTTCCTCTCCCCCTGTCCACAAAAGAACATTGGAGCTTTGGTCGATGCATTGGTAGCAATTCACCGAAATGTAACAGTAGACCATAGCGCAGACATGGGAGTCCAATTGTCCACATAGTTTCGTGGCGCTCGTTGAAATTCTGGTCAAAAGAATAACGACTTAGCATCCGGAGCCGGATCTCTCGTCGGGGATCCCTAGAAAAGAGCTCCCACCCCCGGCCCGCGGCCTACAACATGCAGAAGCCACAGAATGCGGTGCTTTTAACCAAAGATCTTATAGCAGAGCAAGATGGGTTACTCTCACGCAAACGCTCATGGACGGATTCATGGGTGATTGTAGGACTCATTTTAGCAATCAGCCCCCGCAATCTTGCTCCGCCATCTTGTTCCGCCATCTTGCTTCAGGTCAAAGATCGGATCTTTGTTTTCGCAGCGGGGAGAGGGAGTGCACGGCCCGGGGCAGCAGGGAGAAGGAGTGCGTGGCCCGGGGCAGCGGGAGAGGGAGTGCGCGGCCCGGGCAGCGGGAGAGAGGGTGCGCGGCCCAGGGCAGCGGGAGAGGGAGTGCGCGGCCCGGGGCCGCGGGGGAGGGAGTGCGCGGCCCGGGGCCGCGGGGGAGGGAGAGTGCGCGGCCCGGGGCAGCGGGGAGAGGGGGTGCGCGGCCCGGGGAGAGGGAGAGGGGAGTGTGGGGCCAGGGGTGAGGGAGTGCGCGGCCCGGGCAGCGGGAGAGAGGGGGGTGCGCGGCCCGGGGCAGCGGGAGAGAGGGGGTGCGCGGCCCGGGGGCAGCGGGAGAGGGGGTGCGCCGCCCGGGGCAGCGGGAGAGGGAGAGTGTGGGGGCCCGGGGCAGCGGGAGAGGGAGTGTGGGGCCCGGGGCAGCGGGAGAGGGGGTGCGCGGCCCGGGGCAGCGGGGAGGGGGTGCGCGGCCCGGGGAGAGGGGAGAGGGGGTGCGCGGCCCGGGGAGAGTGAGAGGGGGTGCGCGGCCCGGGGAGAGGGAGTGTAGGGCCCGGGGCAGCGGGAGAGGGGGTGCGCGGCCTTGGAGACGGAGTGCGCGGCCCGGGGAGAGGGAGAGGGAGTGTGTATTTAGCCCATTGTATTTAGCAGGAGTAGCCTATCTTGCTCTGAAATAGGATCTTTGCATTTAACTGCGACTCGGCGGGGACTTTAGATCTTCGACCTGAGGCCTGCGGCCTACACCATCTTGAAGCCGCGGTCTCCGGTGGGGAATCACCGTTTCGGGACTTAATTTACCTGTACATCTGGCCACCCGCAGCGGCGTCTGCGGAGATTATGGTCCCGACCACAAGCGGCAATGGAGGAGGACTGACTGAACTTGATGAATGCTGTCGTGGATGCTTGTGTTCATTTTGTGTATTGTGTGTTCTTTTATTTTGTACCGCTGCTGGCAAGTTCATTTCACTGCACTTTATTGTGTATGCGACGAATTAATCTGACTATTGACTATTGATAATTGGCTATTGAATGTTTTTTAAGCAGAAGCCTGCGCTCAGTGCGACTATAATCACCGTCGCGGATCTCGTGGTGCAATAATTTGATTTTAGATAATGCGTGGAAATGGCCACAAAGCGATCGAAGGTAAACCCGGCTGTGAACCAAACTGAACAGTCTAAAGCCGCGTGAGCCAGGAAGTGCACGGATCTACAGACATAAAGATTAAGTAAGAAAGTTTCCCGCCAGTAAGTTTCGGCCACCCGATTCAATATCACATTGCAGATTATAATGGCGATGTCAACTGTTGCCATGGCCACCAGGTTGAGTGGTGCATTTGGACAGACGACACTTTCCTCGGTACAGCATCATTAGCGCGACGAGGTTGACTAAAACAGAATGTGTATATGATACTATATACTGCATACTAAAATAAATAATATATTTCTAATTTATTGACTGGTAAATGACCAAACACATTCAATGATTCCGCTGGGTGAAGCCTGAGCAGATTATTTCATGTTTCTGTTCAGTCCGACTGCAAATGGAAAGATCGGGTCGTTGCTACGGTGAGTTCATTTGTTTCGACAGTGGACACTTGCATATCTGAATTTCACCAATTATTTTATCGCAGAATTGAAATTCGAGCAATCGACAAAGAGACTGAAAGCCGGTTTTGCCACCGCATAGAACCACGTGTAAACTTAATCAAAAGAGCAGAGTACTACAGAGACATCTGTTTTCACTTGGGTCAATTCGCCGAGTACATTCTTGTATTGAGGCTACACTTGCATCACGCAAACAATAGCAAGACTTCACGTCGAGAACGAATCACCTATACACAAAGCCAGCACAGGAGGTCACGTTCGATTCCACGTAATTGGCGCTGTGTGGCCATAGTTTGATTATGCCTGGCACGCCAAGGTAAAAATGAAACTTGAAATAAAGTCATAGAAACATGGTAACTAGGTGCTGGAGGAGGCCATTTGGCCCTTCGAGCTAGTACCGCCATTCATTGTGATCATGGCTGACAATCAGTAACCCGTGCCTGCCTTCTCCACATATCCTTTGATTGCGCTAGATGCTAGACCTCTATCTAACTCCTGCAATACTACACCTCCAGGCGTGCTGCGTGCTTGCTGCTGTCAACGTGTCAGCCGCGTGGAGGGAGGGAGAGAGAGAGGGAGGTGGGGTAGAGAGGAGGCGCAAGTGGCAAACGGCAGAGGGAGAGGCAAAGAAAAGGGGACGGCCGGACGAGCGACCTGCGGGCAGGGAGGTGCTGGCTGGCCGGCGGCGGCGGTGGCGATGCTGGAACTGCGGATCGCGGTGAGTGAGAGGGGGAGGCGGATACACTGTGGCCCCGGCGTTCGATTGCCATTGTTCCCCGACGTTCGATACAGATGTCGCGCCACGCTCTAGTTCGATACAACGTGTTACCCGTGTTCCAGTTCCATTGTGCGCCGGTGTTCGATACATTGTAGCGGCGACGGCGGTGTTCAGATACATTGTGGATGGAACGCGCTGCGGCCGGTACACTGTCGCCGTTCCATCTCGCCGAAACCGCGTTCTATTAGCAGTCGCCACGTTCGATCTCGCCGAAACCGCGTTCCACCGGTTGCAGCGCGCCCCCCCCCCCCCCCCCCCCCCTCCCCATTCCCGGTAGACAGCCTTGCATTGCAGTTGCGGGCTGCACGTTGTGGTCCGTGGCGGCGGCCGTAGCGGGCTGTTAGACGCGGTCGGAAGGTGGGGCGGGGGGCGGAGACGGTAGGGGGACGGTGTGGGGAGGGAGACGGTGCAGGAAGTCAGAACATCTCAGAACTCCCGGCAAGTCGTGCAGCATTGACTGCGCAGAAGCAGTTTCAGGGTGTAAGGCCGTCATCATTGACCTGCTGCCAATTAAAACAATGACAGGTTGCTTCTTTAAATAACTTATACACTGCTTTACAAATGTCTTCGAAACGTTTGTCCTTGTATCGAGTGCGTTCGATGACTCAAAACAGTTAGATTAAATTGTGGTGATTCGTTAGGGCAGGAGGTTTAATTAAGTGCTGAGTCCACAGAGAGCTGGCAACGCGAAATTAAATGAGGACCATTTTACTGGAAATAAAGCATGGCCCTCCGAAGGGGGGAGGGGGGGGGGGTTAGATGCGGTCGCACCTCAGAGTTTCCCCAGAGTAAAAAAAAAATCCAGATGGGAAAAAAATATTTGGAGTGAAATCAGCATTTCCACTTTGAGAGTGATTACCCGAAATTCTGTTTCTGGCCCGCTGGAAAGTTTGGGGGGTGGGGGGGGGGGGGATTGCGACCATCCACGCCTGCGCAATTGGGGGAATCCGGTGTTGCAGTAGCGGCGCAAAATGACGATAGTGGGCCCGCACTCCACATAATCAGTGATCAGCTCGACGCCCCGTGTCTACTCAGGGTTCCAATCCGGCACTCGGGGTCTATCCGCAGCATCGAAAACCTCGCCGCTGGTCAGCCTGGCGTCCATTGAGCGGGTCAGCAGCCGGCGGACGATCCGGGGAGGCCGTTGTCCCGTCGTCGGGGCGTGATCGAGAACGACTGAAATTGAACCCAGCGGCTGTGACCCCAGTACAAGACGTCGCTCCGGCCGGGCCCACCCCTCGCCTCCCCCACCCCCCTGTCGCTGGGCCCACGCCACCTTCCGCACATGCCACCCTCCTGCCCCTGCTGGGCCCACGCCCCCCCCTCCCACCCAGCGGGCCCACGCCACCTTCCACCCCTCCGGGCCATCGCCTCCCCCCGTGCCTGCACACACACCTCGCCCCTCCCCCTGCCCGGCACACGCCCCCGCCCCCCTCCCCCCCCCCCCCCCCCCCATCCCCCTGCCGCCGGGCCCCCGCCTTTCCCCCCGCCAGGCACCTGCCTCCCTTGCCGGGCCTAGGCCTCCCCCCTAGACCGCGAGCCCTCCAACGCTGCATGGGAGGGAGAGCGCGGGGTGGGAGAGGGGGAGAGAGAGAGGAGAAGAGGTGGCGCGGGAGAGAAAGAGATGGGGGGAGGGGAGGGCGGAGAGAGAGACGGGGAAGGGAGAGAGTTGGACAGAGTGGGAAGGGGAGGGTGCAGAGGGTAAGGGGATTAACTTTAGTGAGATTGCAAAATTAAGGTAGGTTTTAGAGCAATTATATTTTCTCCCCCATATGAAATAATATCAAAAAATTGGAACTACTTTCTTTTCCTGGATAACAATACTGAAAAATATGAATTCCATAGTTTCCGACTTTCTTTTTGCATCATGTTTTTAATATAATTTCAATATTATTAAAATCTGCATGCTTTTAGGGTCTCCATGGATCTGTTTGCAGTAATGCAGCAGTCCATTGATGGTGTTGCTGCTTAGGAAGCTCGGCAGAAGGTGAAGTTAAAACAGGGGTGGGACACCTTTTCATGTTGGAATGACCCGAGGTCGATCCCTGACCTTGAATCCGCAATGTTAGGCCGCAGTGCGGACCGAGTTACGATACGAAAATAATTCGCATCTCCTTCGAGGAAAGAGATTAAAAAATGTCCATCCGCCCCCAGATAATACAAAACTAATGGTATACTAAAATATACATTTAACCATATAACCATATAACCATATAACAATTACAGAACGGAAACAGGCCATCTCGGCCCGACAAGTCCGTGCCGACCAACTTTTTCCCCTTAGTCCCACCTGCCTGCACTCATACCATAACCCTCCATCCCCTTCTCATCCATATGCCTATCCAATTCATTTTTAAATGATACAAATGAACCTGCCTCCACCACTTCCACTGGAAGCTCATTCTACACCGCTACCACTCTCTGAGCAAAGAAGTTCCCCCTCATATTACCCCTAAACTTCTGTCCCTTAATTCTGAAGTCATGTCCTCTTGTTTGAATCTTCCCTATTCTCAAAGGGAAACGCTTGTCCACATCAACTGTGTCTATCCCTCTCATCATTTTAAAGACCTCTATCAAGTCCCCCCTTAACCTTCTGCGCTCCAGAGAATAAAGACCTAACTTATTCAACCTATCTCTGTAACTTAGTTGTTGAAACCCAGGCAACATTCTAGTAAATCTCCTCTGTACTCTCTCTATTTTGTTGATATCCTTCCTATAATTGGGCGACCAAAATTGTACACCATACTCCAGATTTGGTCTCACCAATGCCTTGTACAATTTTAACATTACATCCCAGCTTCTATACTCAATGCTGTGATTTATAAAGGCTAGCATACCAAACGCTTTCTTTACCACCCTATCTATATGAGATTCCACCTTCAAGGAACTATGCACGGTTATACCCAGACCCCTCTATTCAACTGTATTCTTCAATTCCCTACCATTTAACGTGTACGTCCTATTTTGATTTGTCCAGCCAAGGTGTAGCACCTCACATTTATCAGCATTAAACTCCATCTGCCATCTTTCAGCCCATTTTCCCACATTTAACACAGACTAAAAACAACAATGAGGAAATGGTGGAGACACACCGTTCTCAGAGTCAGCCATTGTTCGGCACCACCTGCTGGGTTTCATATCTATTTTATAAATTATAGTATTCTGCGTCGACCTCCAAGCAGTCATTGTGAAAGGGGAATAGAAAATGTATCAAAGTGCACGTGTTCTCACACGGAATTGCAGATGCCAGAATCTGAGTGAAATACAAACATTTGGAATAGCTCAGCTGGTCCAGTGGCCTCTTTGGGGGAATGGACAAGCGACGTCCGAACAAATACTCCAATCAATGCGTCGTTTATCTATTTTATACACATTTGCTTCCTGATCCGTTGAGTTGATCCAGCACTTGGTGTTTTACCTGGCTTTGCTGCTTTGCCCTTTACGATGGCGTCGTACAGAGCTATATCACTTTTAAATACAGATCAGAAAATTTTAGCAAAGATTTTAGCAAGTAGATTAAGCAAATATATTAGTAAACTGATAAACCCTGATCAAACGGGGTTTATACCTAAAAGATATTCATTTAATAATCTGAGACGCCTGTTTAATATAATGTACTCGCATAAAGTAGAGGAAGAAGATATATCAATTATTTCTTTGGATGCAGAGAAATCATTTGATCAGGTAGAGTGGCAATACTTATATAAAGTACTACAAAAATTTAATATGGGAGAGAATTTTATAGCATGGGTAAAATTATTATATGATAAACCGATGGCAAGAATTTTAACTAATAACATGTTATCTCAAAAATTTCAACTATCAAGGGGTAATAGGCAGGGATGTGCACTATCACCCCTGCTATTTGCCCTCATGATAGAACCCCTGGCTGAAAGTATAAGAATTCATCCGAATATTCAGGGCTATAATACCAGGGACTCAAAGAATAAAATCTCATTATATGCAGACGATATACTTTTATATATTACAAAGTCACAAACGAGCATACCAAATTTATTAAACTTAATAGAGGAATTTGGGTCTTTTTCTGGATATAGAATAAACTGGAACAAAAGCGAAATCATGACATTAAAACCTCAAGAACGTACACACTTACTGAAGTTCCCCTTTAAAATCGCAACAGAAAAAATTAAATATTTGGGTATTCAGATTACTAGAAAATATAAAGCATTATTCAATGCTAATTTCATACCTTTATTAAATAAACTTAATATACGGATTACATTTTGGAAAACACTTCCCTTATCATTATTAGGTAGAATAAATGCAATAAAAATGATCTTCCTACCACAATTACTATATCTATTTCAGTCTATACCGGTATATATACCAAAATATATATTTTTTAAATTAGACTCTAACATTACAAATTATATTTGGGACTATAAATCACATAGAATCACAAAAAAACACTTATGTAAACCAAAAGAGGTCGAGGGACTTTCACTTCCGAATTTTATGTATTATTACTGGGCAGTGCATATTAAGAATATGATTTATTGGTTGGATAGTTCTACACAACAGACTGAATGGATAAAAATGGAGAAGGAGGATTGTCATCCTTGTAATATAGGAACGATCCTCTTTTTCCCAAAAAAACTGAATAACACAATATATAAGAAGAACCCAATTATATATGGTACAATAAGAATTTGGAAACAAATAAAAATATCTTTAAAATTAAGAAATCTATCACTGTTAATGCCAATAGCGAATAACCCTTTATTTAAACCATCTCTTATTGATAAGACATATAACCAATGGGAAAGTCTCGGAATTAGAAGGATCGGGGATATGTACGAAATGGGAAACCTACTATCATTCCAACAACTACAATTAAAATTTAAATTGAAAAACAACCAATATTTTAAATATCTTCAGATTTGCGACTTTGTGAAAAAATATATACAAGGATATCAAAAAGTAACTCCTGACTTATTGGAAGAAGCAATGAATATTGAAGCTGACTCACAAAAATTAATATCCTATTTATATAATAGTATTCTAAATATAGACCTACCATCGACAGAGGTACTTAGAGAAGAGTGGGAACGGGAATTAATGATAAAAATTACGAAGGTTAAATGGGAAAAATACCTGATATATATTCACAAATGTTCAATTAATGTAAGACATAATCTAATTCAATTTAAAATTGTACATAGATTATATTATTCAAAAACAAGATTGAACAAATTTTACCCAAATATATCCGCCACTTGTGATAAATGTCTAGCCCAAAAGGCAACTATAACACACTCCTTAGTTTCCTGCATAAAACTTTATAGATTTTGGAATGATATTTTTGAAATACTTACAAAATTATTCAAGACAAGAATGGAACCTAATACTGAAATGATTATATTTGGTGTAATGGAAGATGGGAATAAATTGAACACATCTCAAAATTTATTCCTTAACTATGGTTTAATAATAGCAAAAAAAATAATACTTAAATTTTGGAAGGGTACATCAATACCAACGCTTTAAAATGTGGATTGCAAGTATGTTGGACACCGCTCATCTCGAGGAAATGCGATTCCTCCTAGTGGATAAACCAGACCAATTCATAACGAGTTGGTCTCCATTCGTCGTTTTTTTGTAATCATATGGTGCAACACAATTGTAAAAAATAACTGTTTCAGGACTGGACGAGGGTTGGTCAAGATTATAAATAATGATCTCCTTTTTTTTCCACTATTTTCTCTCTCAACTTTCTTCATTTACTCGTTTTCTTTCTTCACACACTATATATTTCACATCTTTCTATCCTTTACTATCTAACTTCTTTTTCTTATGCTCATCTTTTTTCAATATAACAAAAAAAAAAGAAGTTGTACATAAAATGTATTATGAAAATATATATTAGGCACTTTGGTGCCATATGACTGTGCTTACTTCTAATAAAATAAAATTATTAAAAAAAAATAAAAATCGATGGCGTCCCAACCATAGACGCTGTCTGCAGATTACACCATTCAATGCAATTCCGATCATATTCCATCGTCTGCACTTGACGAGTTGTATTCACCACCTACCCAGTGTATGAAATCAACAGATCGGACTGAAACGTGGGATCAGGTAGCGCCAATTATTGGAATGGCCGCGTTAAGGTTTTTGGGAAAGAATACACTACCGTTGCTACGATTGGATACGTACGCGACAACACACTGTGCTCCACTCACTCCACTGGCAATGATCTGATGGATCTTTGAACATGGCCTTGGTAAAGGCAGCGAGTGAACAAGAAACAAGAAAAATGCATCCACGATTTCAAGAGCCACTTCCTTAAGTACCTTGGGATGCAGACCATCAGGCCCTGGGGATGTGTCAGCCTTCAGTCCTATAAGTCTATCCAACACCATTTCCTGCCTATTTTGGATTTCCTTCACTTCCTCTGTCGCCCCAGATCCAAGTTTGATCTTAACTATGTTTTTCCTCTTCACATACCTAAATAAGCTTTTACTATCCTGCTTTACAATCATGGCTAGCTTACCTTCGTACCTCATCTGTTCTCCCCGTATTGTATTTAGGGTTATCTTCTGTTGTTCTTTAAACATTACCCAATCCTCTTGCTTCCCGCTCATCTTTGCTACGTTGTATTTCTTCGCTTTAATTTTTATACTGTCCCTGACGTCCCTCTCTCCCCTTGGAATCTTTCTTCCTCCTAGGAATGAACTGATCCTGCACCTTCTGTGTTATTCCTAGAAACACCTGCCATTTTTGTTCCACTGTCATCCCCGCTGGCCTATCTTTGCAGTCAACTTTGGCCAGCTCCTTCCTCATGGCCCCATAGTCCCCTTTATTCAACTACAACAGTGACACCTCCGACCTACTCTTCTCCCTCTCCAATTGTAGATTAAACCTGACCATGTTATGGTCACTGACTCCTAATGGCTCACCTTCCTCGAGGTCCTTTATCAAATCCGGTTCATTACATAACATTAAATCCATAATTGCCTTCTCCCTGGTAGGCTCCAATACAAGCTGGTCAAAGAATCCATCACGAAGGCACTCTACAAAGTCTCTTTCTTGGGGACCAGTTCCAACTTGATTTTCCCAGTCAACCTGCATGTTGAAATCTCCCATAACATCCACAGCATTACTTTTGCAACATGCCAATTTTAACTCCTGATTCAACTTGCGTCCTACGTTCTGGCTAATGTTTGGGGGGCTGTAGATTAGTCCCATTGGCGTCTTTTACCCTTACAATTCATTAGTTATATCCTTACTGACTCCACATCTCTTGTTTCAATGTCACCCCTTGCAAGGGACTGAATTTCATTCCTCACCAAAAGGGCAACCCCGCCCCTCTGGCCACCTGTGTGTCTTTTCGATAGGAGGTATGCCCTCGGATATTCAGTTCCCAACCATCAGTTAACATCTATGGGTGGTAAAGTACCTCCGTTGTGGTGCAAAAATAACACAGGAAATAATACACGACAAAAGATAAAAACGTGAGACGTCTCTTGAGGACGTTGCTGACGTTGAAGTCGGAAATCGATTTAATAAAAATCTCGAGGGCGGAAATGGAGATTGTAAGATTCAGCAATATATGGCATAAGCGGAGACGCGATCGAATAAAAAACGTCACGATCTCTAAATATCTTGGAGCAAAAGGTAATTTACATGAAAACAAAGTATGCGATGGGAATACAAGTTGTCGTATGGGTGGCACTGTCGCTGGAACGCAGCGGACACAAGATATTCCTTCAAACCTTCCAAGAACAAGGTTTCAAAAGAAGAACTCAATGTAGAACCATATTTGAAGTAAACATTCTTATTTCATTTATTTAGACATGTATTCTCTCAGTGAATCAGCCTGCATGTTTTGCATTCAGCCCAACAGTGTTTTATGAAACAAAATCTACACTTTGCGTGAAATGACGATCTATGTTACAAAATAATGTCTGGTGTCATCTGCCTTTATTTATTTCACCAATTTCCTCATGAGATTGCAGAGGGTCGTTAGCGCAAGGAATAGCTCTAATCTGAACTTTCTTTGCGTCACGGTGTAAATGGCCGTGTTTGTGCAGGAGCTCAGCAGCTGAAGCATTATCCCTATTTGTTTGAATATTGGGGAGGGATCGATGTAACTCCTACGTTTGAAAGCGGCCGCAATTCGAAAGCTAACAAAATGTGCGACCGTTGCGGACCAGAGCAGGATAAAACTCATGGAGATTGCAAATAATAAAACGATGGACCGTCTGCGGTTTCTCGTCTCTTCATCCTTTCCTTTCTCTCCATGACCGAGATCCCGGAGATTCCTGCGGTGTCTGGGTGTAGAATTGAAATACTATCAGGCATCCTCGATCCGGCACATTCGGTATGTGGTATGGAACATATGCGAATGCCCAGGGGATGTTCTTTAAAGAGAAGCCTACGCTCAGTGTGACTATAATCAACATCGCGTTTCTCTCGGTGCAATATTTAGTTTTTAGATGCTGCGTGGCAATGGCCACAAAGCGATCAAATGTAAACGCGGCCGTGAACCAAACTGAGCAGTCTACGGCCGCGGGAGCCAGGAAGCGCAGGAATCTGCACACATGAGTGTTGTTGAAGAAAGATTCCCACCAATAAATTTCGGCCAAGCGATACAAAATTACATTGCATATAATAACGGAGAGGTCCGCCGTTGACATGGCCAGTAGGTAACGAGTGATGCATTTGGATAGACCGCACTTTCCTCGGCACAGAATCACGATCGCCACGACGTTCACTGAAATAGAATGAAAACAAAATATACATGTACTTATCGCCTGATAAATAACAGATCACATTCAACGATGATCCGGAATGAAGCCTGAGCGGGTTAATCCGGACATCAATTGATTATGATTGCAAATTGTGAGGTCGTGACAGTGCAGCCGTTGATTTGTTTGCTTGGACAGTGGTCACACGCCTATCCGAAATTCACCAATGAATTGATCGACGACATGACATTCAGAGAATGGACAAGGAGACTGTAAACAGGAGGTTTTGACAGTTTAAACAACCAGGTAAGGCTTAATCTAGAGAATAAAATACCATAGAAACACTCTGATTTACCGCACTCTCACAGACCACGGCGCTAACGAGCCCACATATCCTGGTGATGTGGGTGAAATCGCAACATGCAAACGAATACCACGGCTTCACGGCGGGAAGAGCACACAGACTGCTCGTGAGGACACGTTTGAATTCGCATCTCTGGCGCGCTGACGAGAATAAATTCAGTGTTATAAAGAAATTGAAAACGTTAATGCCCCAAAGCAGAGGAACAATCATCGGCATGGAACGTTAACCCGTTTCCACTCCCGGTATGTAACTTCCTCGCCCATCACCATCACTTTATTTCCCTATATGTTTCTCTACGTCTTCCATGATAAAACATACAGGGTAGAGCATACTGTTCATTCAGAAATTGTGCTCACTGAGATTTACCAAGAAATTCAATTGCAGCAGAAATTGTGAAATCAAATCTGTCGTCCGTATCCGACACCAAGGTATTATGGTGCTCGGCCAAATCGCTATAATGTTCTTTCGAAAGAATTGTAAAAACTCCTTTTCTAAATTTTCTCTGTGCAATTTTTGTTCTAGATTCTTATAAAGAAGGGACGAAATTACATTCTGATCCATTGTAGACCAAGTCCGCACAAACGAGACAGAAGACTGTGAAACAATGGCGGACGAAAAATAACAATTTGGATTATGTGTAATTCAGGAATGGACACAATGGAAAAGCACATGATGATTTACTGCTGTACCCAATGAGCCTGACGTAAACGCGGCATTCAGTCCGTCCGTCAATCCGATCCCGCACCCTCGCGCACTCGTTCCATCGATCCATGCCATCACAGTGTCGTTTTCCTAACGAATGGTTTTCTACCGTTGCACCCCCCCCCCCCCCCCCCCCCCCCAAGATGGTGCTTGTTATTTCTAACCATTCGCTGTCTAAATACAGCATTCATCACCAATATAAGAATAAAAAAATCGCGACTTTATATTTTGCTCGTTTTTGACAAAATATTATTCTTTATTCTGCGCTGCTTGGCACTTCCGCTCATGTGATGTGAGAATAAATGCAGTGTTAGAAAGGAATGGAAAATATTAAAGCTACAATAGTGAGGAACATTCATCGACATCGAACGATAACTCAATTCCCCCTCCGTGCATCCACCTCCCTCCTCTGGCACCAACATTTAATTTCACTACATTTTCTCTGTTCCTTGCACGATCAAAACACGTATGGTTTAGCATAGTGTTCACCCGACACACTGTGCACACGAAGACTTACCGAAAACTCCATTTGCAGCAAGTATCGGATAATAAATCGATTCCACCGCCCTTAGCTGATTCCAAAGCATTCTGTTACGATGAGTAAAGCTGTCGTTGCTGTACTGGGTCACGGATTGGATCTGTCGGTGAACTAACTCAAACTCTGGGGTAAATATAGTTTGTAAAGCATTAATGTTACAATTATCCTTTTCCCCAGTGACAGGTTGTTATGGATTTGTAGTTTGCTCCCGTGTGGTGTGTATCTATCAAAACATTCATGTCACCATCGGCGCCACTTCGGCTGGGTGAACATCTGCGGACCAATAAACGCGTTTACTATCTATTTCTAAAATCCATGTATTCTGTCTCCAATTCCATGCATGCTTTGTAAAATAGGGGAAAGCAAAGTGCATCAAAATGCACTTGTTGGAAGAAGGAAAAGTGGTTGTTCAAGCCTTCAATAAATTACAGAGTTCTTGAATAAATAAGCAGGTTATTCTACGTCTCTGGAAGGCATGGATAGGCACTATCTGAAGAAGAGTTCCCGCCCAAAACGTCGTCTATCAGTGTAGTCCATGTGTAGGAAAGAACTGCAGATGCTGGTTTATACCGCTGATAGACACACAATACTATGAAGAAGGGTTCCGACTTGAAACATTACCTATTCCATTTACTCCAGATATGCTGCTTGACCAACTGAGTTACTCCAGCATTGTGTGTTTAAAGATTCATGGTCATAGTGATACAGTGCGGAAAAAGGCCTGTGGGCCAAAGTTGCCAATGCCGGCCAACATGTCCCAGCTTCATTAGTCCCACCTGCTAGTATATGGTCCATGTGCCTCTCTAACTGCTTCTTGAATGTCAGGGTACGTCCTCTGGCAGCTTGGTCCATACATCCACCATCCTTTGTATGAAAAGGTTACCCCTCAAATTTCTATTAATCTTTTTTCCCCTTCACCATAAACCTATTGTCGTCTGATACCTACTGGATTCACCTACTCGAGGCTAGTTACTCCATGCATCTTCCAGATCTATTCCTTTCATTATCTCATACACCTCTATAAGATCCCCTCACATCCTTCTGCTCTCCATGGAGTAGAGTCCCAGCCTACTGAACATCTGCGTATAGCTCGGAACTTCTCGTCTAGGCACAATCCTCGTAAATCTTGTCTGAACCCTTTCCAGCTTGACAACATTTTTCCTACAACTAAATGTAGCCTCGCGAACGTCTTAATAACAGCAAAACGGTCTCCCAACTTCTATACTCAATACTCTAGCTAATGAAGGCCAATGTGCCAAAAGCCTTTTTGACCACTCGATCTTTCTCCGAGAGATAATTTTGCCTGACGCGCCTAGTTACTCTAGCACGTCAATGTGCACGTTACCTGGCCTCTGTCTGTTTTGTATTTCCAAAGCCTTCACATCTTTCCAGCCATTCGGCGGCCGGAACTTCACGAAAAACCCTTATGAAGCAAAACGAATTTAAAAAAAGTTACTTCACCGCAACAAATTTCTAACAATCTGAATAACAAATGGATGTCTTAACTTAAATGAGCTACGCAACCTAAAATATCGGAGGGTGCAGGGTTGATGTTCAACTGGGCTGGCACTGTCAAATACTGCAGGGTGTGGATTCCACAGACTATTGGGTTCCCACAACCTGATTCCATAGTTTTTCTTGCGATATGAAGGTGCTGTCTCTCTCCCCGCCTTTTCTCTTTGTATAAACTCACCTTTCAAGAATGTTATATGTGTTTGACTCTTAAGGACTCGACTAAAGGTAGATATGTGTGTCAAGAAACTAAATTACTTCATGCTTCCAGTTAAAGGCTAACCACAGATTAACGATAAACGAGTCAAGTAAGGCCCTCCCTCTTCACCTGTCCACAAAAACATCGGAGCTTTGGTCAATGCATTGGTATCAATTCACCAAAATGAAACATTAGACCCGCGAGGAGACAAGGGAGTCCAATTGTCCACATGCTTTCGTGGTGCTCGGTGACATTCCGGTCAATAGAATAACGACTCACTTTGTTAACCATCGCCACTCCTCTCCACACCAGCAACATGTCCCGCTTAACTGCCTTTGTCACAACTCTCTCTGTAAGTTGTTCAAACACGTCCTCGACTCTTTCACTTCCATCCCCAACTCGAATCAACCAAATGGTCTCCTGCCGTGTGGACATTATTGTGTTCCTTTAAACATGGCCAATGTTGGTCAGCAGAGCCGCAACCAATTCTGATATAAGCATGTATAAATTTGAAAGGATCGAGGGAGACAGAAACTTATTTATTTCACGCAGCAGAAATGTTAACGTCTGGAGGGCATAGCTTCAAGTTGGGACGGACCATATTTGAAGGGGAAGTGCGGGGCACTTCTCCACACAGAGGGAGACGATCGCTTGGAAGGCGCGGCCCGGTGTCGTGGTAGAGGAAGATACAAACCGAACCTCTCTTGGACCCACAATACCTCTACTCTGATCAAGAAGGCTCATCAGCGTCCCTTCTTCCTGAGGAGACTGAGTAAGGTCCATCTGTCTCCTCAGATCCTGGTGAACTTCTACCGCTGCACCATCGAGAGCATCCTTACCAACTGCATCACAGTATGGTATGGCAACTGCTCTGTCTCCGACCGGGAGGCATTGCAGAGGGTGGTGAAAATTGCCCAACGCATCACCGGTTCCACGCTCCCCTCCATTGAGTCTGTCCAAAGCAAGCACTGTCTGCGGAAGGCGCTCAGCATCGCCAAGGACAGCTCTCACCCCAACCATGGACTGTTTACACTCCTACCATCCGGGAGGCGCTACAGGCCTCTCCGTTGCCGAACCAGCAGGTCGAGGAACAGCTTCTTTCCGGCGGCTGTCACTCTACTCAACAACGTACATCGGTGACTGCCAATCACCACCCCCCCCCCCCCCCCCCCCCCCCCACACTTATTATTATTTATTCAAATCGTTTGCTATATCGCTCTTCCAGGGAGATGCTAAATGCATTTCGTTGTCTCTGTACTGTACACTGACAATGACAATTAAAATTGAATCTGAATCTGAATCTGAATCTGAATATGAATCTGATACGATGATGGCATTTAAGATTCTTTCTGAAAGACACGTAGATATGAATGGAATGTAGGGAAATGGATCACGTGCATGCAGAGGCGGTGATTTTTACTCAGCATTATGTTCGGCAAAAGCATTGTGGACCATGTGCCTGTGCTATTCTGCGTTTTATGGTCTCACTTCCATTATATCCCACTTTGAATTCCCTTCGCTCAGCGCAATTGTGTTGACCGTTCCTAAGGCTGAATCTTGCGATCTGAACATCATAATTCTCCATTCGGGTGTGAACAAGCCACGAAACACGAGATGGGTAGCAAAAGCCTAATGCCTACGTACAGATGCCGTAATTATGATTAAGTCATCTAAACGCATATGAATCAATACAGCTGCAAGCTGTTGGGGTTTGGTGAGTAGACTTGGTCCCGGCGTCTCGGAATGGAGAGCCACTGTACAGACATAGATAAGCTGAGGTTCCTAAATACGATGGAGAAACGCCTGCATTTATATTTGGTAGCAGACGGAAATCTATCCCCCGAATGACCGGTCACACAGGACATTGTGCTCATTCCCAAACCTTCGTTGATGGATATTTATTTATTAATGTTGACAGGATTACACCACATGCTGGGTTTTTTAATTACATTGCTCTCCGTTTGCCTATAAGAATATCCATGTACCAGATCCCGAACAAACTTTTCATCACCCGTCAACGTCACTAGTGAACTGAGTATGGGAAGCCTCGAACTGCTCCAAAGGATGATGTTACAAAAACGTAATACCCTCCATCACAAATAGGTGAGGTGAAAGCCACCGATGTGGTGTGCGATGAGGCATTGTTAGGTTTAGTGCTTGGGCGCAGTGGAATCATATATCCCATTCATATACCTCTGTTCTTGCTTCAGAACAATACCAACTGCAAATACTTCCTGAAAAAGCTTTGGTGTGTTCCCAGCAACCCTCACCAAATTCTACAAATGCGCCGTAGAAAGTATTTTATCAGAGAAACTATGTTATTCAATATTCTAGCAGTCGGCTTGCCATATAATAATTTTACCCATGAGATAAAATTCTCTCCCATTTGAATGTTTTGCAATACTTTGAAGAGGTATTCCCATTTCACGTGGTCGAATGCCTTTTCTGCATCTAAAGAAATAATTGATGTCTTCTTCTTCAATTTTATATGAATGCATTATATTAAGCAACGTCTTTTCAAACTCGCACAAACAGACTCAGAGACAGCTTCTACCCCATAGCCATACGTGAGCTTAACAATGCAAAATAAGAAATAACACTCACATTCAACTGAATGGTTCTACCTCAGCTGCTATTGTTATTTATCTGTATTTTTTTAAATATATATATTTTTTTTACCTTTTCTTATATATTTAAAATTACTCTTGTGAATCGCACCGTGGGATTGACTTTTAAATTTCGTTGTACCCTGTGCAATGATAATAAAGAGGTTCATCCATTCATTCATTCATTCATCTGATGAGGTTTTGGATGTATATAAGTTTTGATAAAATTGAGCAAATCTTGTATTAATGTCTTTAGGTAATGTTAACAATTCACCTTTATCTGATTTAATTTTGGAAACCGTATTATCGTTTTCTCGTTTTTTCAGTTGACGTGCCAAACGTTTATGTGGTTTATCGCCGATTTCAAAATCTTCCTGTTTTGTAATTTGAAATAGTCTTATTACTCTTGCAGATACAATTCTGTTTAATTTAAATTTCAGTATTGTTATCTTTGTTGCGTTTGTCTATGGTTGGGTCTTTAGCATTATCTAGATACAATTGTCTAATTTGTTCTTCTAGCTTCAATTGTTCAGTATTATTATTTTTATTTTGAAACGCTCGATATGAGATTATACCTCCTCTGATAAATGCCTTCAAAGTTTCCCATAATAAAGAGGCTGAACAGTGTCATTAGTCTAAAAAAAGTTCCATCTGTAGTTTTCGATATGTACAGATTAAAATTTGAGGATTGAACCTCCAAAACGATTTTTTATTAGGCATTCCTAGTTTTAAGAAAAAGGTGATCAGAAATTATACTATTATGATATTTAGGATTAATTGTATACGGAATTAATTTCAAATTTAAAAATAAATTGGATAGGCATATGGATGAGAAGGGAATGGAGGGTTATGGTACGAGTGCAGGCAGGTGGGACTAAGGGGAACAAAATTTGTTCGGCATGGACTTGTAGGGCCGAGATGGCCTGTTTCCGTGCTGTAATTGTTATATGGTTATATGGTTATATGGTATCCACTAGAAAATAGTCAATACGTGAGTACGTTTTATGTACTATTGAGTAAAAAGAGTATTCCCTTCCAACTGGATTAGCAATCCTCCATACGTCTGTTATATTTGTGTTTTTTCATGTATGTATTTAGGAGTTCACTGGCTTTCGATTTTATATTAATCCTCTTTTGTTGAGCAGATTTATCCAGGTGTGGATCTAAAACGCAATTGAAATCTCCCCCAATTATCATATTTTGATAATTAAACTCTGAAATTATATCCAGGATTTTATTATAAAATTGAAGATTATGAAAGTTAGGCACATAAATATTTACCATAGTAAGTGGGGTAGAATGTATCTCTCCTGTGACTATGACATACCTCCCCTAGTTATCTATATTACTAAAAGTCTGATCTTGACCGCTTTGGCGCACTGTGCTGAGATTTCCAATAGAACGCCATCACCTATGGCCGTCATTTTTGGCCACCTCGCTCAGAGCCACCCCCTCTGCCTTCCTGGACCAAAGGATGTTTCCCATCGATAAAAAATCAGAGATATTCATGTTTTTTTTTAATCGCCATTGTCTCTGCGGGCCCCACTGGCGGCAGGGGGGAGGGACTATAAAACCCGGAAGTGTCGTAGCTCACTAAGACTCTGTCGGACCCAGGAAGCCAAAGGGTCATGGCACTCTGAGCTGCGAAAAGCACTGAACGCACGTCTACTCCACGGTGAGTCCCCCGGATGTGGTTTTCAGTAAATGTGTTTTGTGGGCTTGCAAAGTGTTTTTGCCCTAACTGGCTTTTTTTTAAGTGCTTTCAGCAAAACAAACGCATTTTGTTGGCTTGCTAAGTGGTTGTGCCCTAATTGGCTTTTTGTTAAGAGCTTTCAGCAAACGAATGTCTTTTGTTGGCTTGCCGAGTGGCTTTGCCCTATTTGGCTTTTTTTTAAGTGCTTTCAGCAAAATGAATGTTTTTGTCTGCTTGCTGGGTGGTTTTGCCATAATTGGCTTTTTTTAAGTGCTTTCAGCAAAACGAATGTCTTTTGTCAGCTTGCTGAGTGGTTTTGCCCTAATTGGCTTTTTTTTAAGTGCTTTCAGCAAAATGAATGTCTTTTGTCGACTTGCGGCAGGGGGGGAGGGATTATAAAACCCGGATGTATCATAGCTCACTCAGACTCTGCCGGACCCAGGAAGCCAAAGGGTCACGGCACTCTGAGCTGCGAAAAACACTGAACGCACGTCTACTCCACGGTGAGTCCCCGGGATGTGGTTTTCAGTAAATGTGTTTTGTGGGCTTGTAAGGTGTTTTTGCCCTAACTGGCCTTTTTTAAAGTGTTTTCAGCAAAACGAACGCATTTTGTTGGCTTGCTGAGTGGTTTTGCCCTAATTGGCTTTTTGTTAAGAGCTTTCAGCAAACGAATGTAGTTTGTTGGCTTGCTGAGTGGCTTTGCCCTAATTGGCTTTTTTAAAGTGCTTTCAGCAAAACGAATGTTTTTTGTCTGCTTGCTGAGTGGTTTTGCCATAATTGGCTTTTTTTAAATGCTTTCAGCAAAACGAATGCCTTTTGTCGACTTGCAGCGGGGGGGGGGACTATAAAACCCGGAAGTGTCATGCCTCACTCACTCTCTGACAGACCGAGCAAACCAGAGGGACAGGGCTCGCTGAGCTGCGAATAACATTGAACGCACGTCTACTACACGGTGAGTCCCCTGAATATGGTTTCCAGCAAATGTGTTTCATGGGCTTGCTAAGTGTGTTTGCCCTAATTGGCTTTTTTTTAAGTGCTTTCAGTAAAACCAATGTATTTTGTCGGCTTGCTGAGTGTTTTTTCCCTAATTGGCTTTTATGTGCTTTTAGCAAACTAATGTATTTTGGCGGCTTGCTGAGTGGTTTTGCCCTAATTGGCTTTTATAAGTGCTTTCAGCAAAATGATTGTATTTTGTCGGCTTGCTGCGTGGTTTTGCCCTAATTGGCTTTGTTAAAGTGCTTTCAGCAAAACAAATGTATTATGTCGACTTGCTGAGTGTTTTGCTGTAATTGGCTTTTTAAAAAATTGCTTTCAGCAAAACGAATGTCTTTTGGCCGCTTGCTGAGTGGTTTTGCCCTAATTGGCTTTTTTTTATAGTGTTTTCAGCAAAACGAACATCTTTTGTCGGCTTCCAGAATGTTCTTGCTCTAATTGACTTTTGTAAAGTGCCTTTCAGCGGACGGATGTGTTTTGTCGGCTTGCATGCTAGTGTTTTTTCGCTCATTGCTTGACTATTAAATGGGCTTGCTTGCAACAGTGTTCGGATGGATGAAGTGAATAAACATTTTATTAGATCAGAACTCTGTTTAATTTCAAAATTGGCGATAATTCTGTGATTTTCGCTTGGTTGCAAGTTGGCGGCGATGACGTCATTTCCGGTTAGCGGCATGCTGGTGCTGAGTGAATAATTTACGGTTTCTGGCAAGCAGCGGGAGGGTGATGTCCAGATGGCGCCGAGTGCAGGCGCTGTTGAGTAATTCAGGAGTTTACTGTCCTGCCTATGGTGAGTGTGTTTGTTGGACGTTAGTTAAAGCATGATTTTGCTTCAGCAGCAGCAGCCTGTACATCAGGCTTTGAAGATTCCTTTTACACACTGTATATTCAACACATTCTGAAGTTGTGTGTGTGTGTGTGTGTGTGTGTGTTTTGTAGTTCAGAGCTCATTTGTTATGTTCAATAGCCTGATGGCTGCCAGGAAGAAGCTGTTCCTCAATGTAGATGTTACAGTTTTCAGTTTACAAAAGTCGGACGTGACTCCAGAAGTTGGGCATAAGTCAGTCAGGCCGTGAGTCCGTCAGTCAGTGGAGAAGGCGACTATTCTCAATTTTTGTTGATAGTTGGAGAAGACAAGATTTTAAAGACTGAAGACGATAAAATTGAAATCCCACAACACAAGCTTCTATCAGCAGAAACACTGGAGGATTGTATTGATTTCATCTATCCCACATTTGACAATCCTGCAGCATTATTCTCCAACAATTGTATCTTGGTTCCTCACAACGATACCATGAGAAGCATCAATTCTATGTGTAAATAGATGTATGTATTGCAATATTCTATGTCGCTCTTCAGGGAGATGCTAACTGCATTTCGTTCTCTCTGTACTGTACACTGACAATGACAATTAAAGTTGAATCTGAATCAGACGCTTCCCTAGAATCATTCAAGAGTACTTTTCTTTCAATGCTGTCACTGAGGGAACTCATGATACTCACTCACCAACAGGATTCCTCGATTCACTCGAGCTCTCTGGATTACCACCACACAAATTAGAGTTGAAAAAAGGATATCCAATCATATTAATGAGAAACCTGGAGCCGCCACATCAATGCAATGGAACGAAGATGATTGTGGAAGAGCTACACAATAATTTATTCATTGCAAGAATCAACATGGGAGCCTTCAAAGATGACATTGTTTTCATTCCTAGGATAGCACTCATTTTGACAGAAGGTGAAGACATTCCCCTTCAGCGGACCCAATTCCCCATTCAATCAAGTTTTGCTATGACGATCCATAAAGCACAAGGACAAACAATGCAGAAGGTGTTGATCTACCTCGCCAAACCGGTATTTCAGCATGGACAACTGCATGTGGCTCGTAGACGAGGAAAGATGAAGGGAAACGTCAAAGGTTTCCTGAAGGATGGAACATCGACCAAGAATGTTGTCATCAAAAGCGTGCTTCGTTGAAGGATGACTTCTGAGATAAACTATCAGATTTTCTTTCTTAAAATGTGATCACTGAATTTCTCTATATTAAAAGAAATTGTCTCTTTTGATCAACAAGAAATATTCATCAAGAGGCAGTGAGCAGCAGAACACAACAAGATACACAACAAGAAAGAACTTAATAATTCTCATCTTTAACATTTAAATTGTTCTCATATTTTAAGAATCATTCACATTTTAAACTTGAATAAATCCTTTCTTGCACTTTTGATACCTGCGTGTTCTTCATCATAATGGGAACCTAATAGGCATAAATGACTACTCTGTGGGAGAGCCACTAAGAGTGAATCTGGGGAGGTTGTGGGGAAATGCACTGAATGTGTGGGTGGGAGGGGAATGACAAGGAGCAGAGTGGGGGAGTGAAGGGAGATGGGGTGACTGAGTGAACTGCCAGCGTACCGGGTCCACCCTCTCCCCCTTCTCTCTCACAGTCTGTCACCTGTTTTGGGCAGAATTTCTGGCAGTTTCTCAGCTGCCAGTCTGCCAGATCCGAGTGATATTGCCAGGCCTCAGTGACTGAGCTGCCAGCCCAATAATCCATTTGGGCCACAAACTCCATTCTAGCCATCTGGAAACCAGTACCTTTGGCCCACAACACCCATACTAGCGCAACAGAAAGTGCCCCCCCTGGACAGCAATATTGGAATTGGTGGAGAGGTGGAATATTGCGTTTGGTGACTAGCCCTCCCATGTGATGCTTGAACCCAACGGATCCCACTTAGTCTAGTTTATTACTAAAACTATCATCTTCTCTCTCTCTCTCTCTCGCTCTCTTTCCCCCCCCCCCCCCCCCCCCCCCCCTGTGCTCTTCCGGTTGACGGAATTTTTCTATTTCGCGCAAATAGCGCTACTTGCTTTGCTAGACTCACCGTTCTCCTGTACTGCGAGTGCAAAGTTTCGTTACGATCGGTGGTATATTGTAAAAGTTATCGAGTTTTTTTAAATCTTATAAATTGCGCGTGCGCAGATTCCTTCAGTCAGCGCCTTGCAGATTGATCTCTTGTCAGTCAATGCCCCAGCAGGGTTGGCGACGTCCCATCCTGCCCCATCAACAGCCTGCCCCACCTTACTCACAAACCCCTCTCTCCCCTCACAGTAACTTGTCTATCATCTCCCCCATCATCGGCGGCGGCTGATGGGGGGGGGGGGGGGGGGAGGGTGTTCAGTGGTTCATCTCTATGCGCCCTCATTGCTGGACAACCTCTATGCTGCTTCCTGCGGTTGCTCTGGCTCCTCATCATGCTCAAATACTCAACTCTGGTCTCTTCAACAACTATGTCCCATCCTGCATCCCAGTCATTAAACAGCTTAGACTTCTACGTCAACCACAATACATCCACAGAGACCCTCGACGCAAGCTTGTTTACTGCAACAACGGACATTCCATTCCATCTATCTGCACACTACCACGCTCTGCCCCCCCCCCCCCCCCCCCCCCCTCAACCGTGCCACCCCCCCATCCCAGCTGACCACACGCACCGTCAACTGGGACAACCTCGGATCTCTCCAGCCTGCCCCCATCCCTCCCCCCTCTCATAATGCCAACTTTGCCCTCCTCAACACCAGGTCACTCAACAACAAAGCCCTTGCCCTCCATGAACTAATCCTTGACAACACTCTGGACTTCCTTCTGCTCACTGAAACTTGGCAACAACCCAATGTCTTCTTCTCCCTCAATCAAGCATCCCCACCTGGATGTAATTACATCTCCAAACCCCGCCCCTCCCACCATTGAGATGGCCTCGCGGTTATTTTCAACCAGAACTTTCCAATCACTGAACTCACCCTCCCTCCAGTAGCATCATTTGAATTCCTCGCCTTCAAAGCCCTTTCCTCCATGACAGTCATCCTCATTTACCGGCAACCTAAACCAAACCCCTCCTTCCTATCTGACTTCACTGAACTCCTCACACATGCCTCATCGCTCTCCCCACGTCTGCTGCTACTTGGTGACTTAAATATTCATTTGGACTCCCCAACCTAGAAGCTCGCATCTGAACTCTCCTTTTTACTTGACAACTCCTCTCACTCAGCATGTCACCATTCCCACCCATGACAAAGGTCACATCCTTGACCTGGTCTGCTCCACAAATCAACCGGTACTCGACCTCCATCCATGCCTCTTCCCCCTCTCCGATCATAAGCTTATACGGTTCACCATCCCTTCTCCGACACCTCGCCCCCGCTTCCTAAGAGAAATCACCTTCCGTAATCTAAAATCCATCGATCCCCACCATCTCTCTGACCTGCTCTCCACCACTCTCCCCCTGGACTTAACCCACATCTCACCTGATGATCTCACAAACCATCTCAACTACACCTTGTCTACCTCCCTTAACACTCTGGCCCCCCTCAAAACAAGAACCGTAACTTTTAACACATCTTCACCATGGTACACACCTGCACTTCATAAGCTGAAACAGACTGGTCGCCGACTTGAACGACTCACAAATAAATCATCTCTCACAGTCCACCATGAAGCTTACAAACTCCACCTCACTGCCTACAAAAATGCCCTCATTGCTGCAAAATCTGCCTACCTCTCCTCCATATTCACCGATCCCTGCCTAAACCACAGAACCATCTTCTCCACAGTGGGCAACCTCCTCAAGCCTCGAGCCAACACTCTCCCTACCTCTACTCCGGATCTCTGCAACTCATTCCTCCACTTTTTCGCTGACAAAATCAGCACCATCTATTAATCGTAATCCCCTGTACCCGACTCCCCAGCATCTACTCCACCACCTACCAAGGCCCCTCCTTTCAACATCTCCACTGACCTCCTTAACCCTCCTCCACTCTGCTTCCTCTCCCAGTTTGACCTGGTCACCCCTAGTGAAATCTCCAAACTCATCAGCTCTTCCAAACCCACTACCTGCTCCCTCGACCCTCTCCCCACTCCCCTGCTCCTGACTCCCCGTTATCTGCCCCTACCTCATTAATCTCTTCAACTCCTCATTGTCCCAAGGAATTGTCCCCTCCGCTTTCAAAACTGCTGCTGTCACACCAATCTTAAAGAAACCTGGTCTTGATCCCTCCTCTCTCATTAACTATCGCCCAATCTCAAACCTCCCCTTTCTTTCAAAAACCCTGGAGCGTGTCGTTGCGTCGCAACTTCATTCCCACCTCCTCGCGTATAACCTATTTGAACACCTCCAATCTGGATTTCGCCCCTCCATAGAGCAGAAACTGCTCTCCTCAAAGTCCTCAACGACCTCCTCACCTCTGCTGACACTGGTTCCCTCAACATCCTCATCCTCCTCGACCTGAGTGCGGCCTTCGATACCGTGAACTACAACATCCTGCTTACCATACTTAAAGACCTTGGCATTGAAGGTTCTGCACTCAGCTGGCTCCGTTCCTACCTTTCCAACCGATCCCACTTCATCTTTCTACATAACCACACCACTGCTACGGCCACTCACTCAAGGTGTTCCCCAAGGCTCTCTTCTCGGTTCCCTCCTCTTCATCATCTACATCCTCCCCCTTGGTCATATACTCTGTCACTTCAAACTGGACTTCTATTGCTATGCTGATGACACCCAGATCTATCTCAGCACCAAATCCCCCACCACCCACCTCTCTCCCATATCAACTACTGCCTGTCAGCCATCAAATAGAAACATAGAAATTTGGTGCAAGAGTAGGCCATTCGGCCCTTCGAGCCTGCACCGCCATTCAATATGATCATGGCTGATCATCCAACTCAGTATCCCGTACCTGCCGTCTCTCCATACCCTCTGATCCCCTTAAACCACAAGGGCCACATCTAACTCCCTCTTAAATATAACCAATGAACTGGCCTCGACTACCCTCTGTGGCAGAGAGTTCCAGAGATTCACCACTCTCTATGTGAAAAAAGTTCTTCTCATCTCGGTTTTAAAGGATTTCCCCCTTATCCTTATGTTGTGACCCCTTGTCCTGGACTTCCCTAACATCGGGAACAATCTTCCTGCATCTAGCCTGTCCAACCCATTTTGTAAAGTTTCTATAAGATCCCCCCTCAATCTCCTAAATTCTAGAGAGTATAAACCAAGTCTATCCAGTCTTTCTTCATAAGACAGTCCTGACATCCCAGGAATCAGTCTGGTGAGCCGTTTCTGCACTCCCTCTATGGCAATAATGTCCTTCCTCAGATTTGGAGACCAAAAACTGTACGCAATACTCCAGATGTGGTCTCACCAAGACCATGTACAACTGCAATAGAACCTCCCTGCTCCTATACTCAAATCCCTTTGCTATGAAAGCTAACATACCATTCGCTTTCTTCATTGCCTGCTGCACCTGCATGCCTACTTTCAATGACTGATGTACCATGACACCCAGGTCTCGCTGCATCTCCCCTTTTCCTAGTCGGCCACCATTTAGATAATAGTCTGCTTTCCTGTTTTTGCCACCAAAATGGATAACCTCACATTTATCCACATTATACTGCATCTGCCAAACATTTGCCCACTCACCCAGCCTATCCAAGTCACCTTGCAGTCTCCTAGCATCCTCCTCACAGCTAACACTGCCCCCCCAGCTTAGTGTCATCCGCAAACTTGGAGATATTGCCTTCAATTCCCTCATCCAGATCATTAATATATATTGTAAATAGCTGGGGTCCCAGCACTGAGCCTTACGGTAGCCCACTAGTCACTGCCTGCCATTATGAAAAGGACCCGTTTACTCCTACTCTTTGCTTCCTGTTTGCCAGCCAGTTCTCTATCCACATCAATACTGAACCCCCAATGCCATGTGCTTTATCTTGGATGCAACTCAACTTCCTTAAATTAAACAGTAACAAAACAGAATTTCTCCTCATTGGCTCCAAATCAACACTTACCAAAATTAACAGCCCCACTCTCATTATTGACGGCACAACTGTCTCCCCATCTCCTCAGGCCCGCATCCTTGGCGTGATCTTTGACTCAACTCTCTCCCTTGAGCCTCACTTCCGCCATGTTGTCAAAACATCATTTTTTCACCTCCACAACATAGCCAAAATCAGACCCGCTCTCACACCTCCCGCTGCTCAAAGACTCATCCATGCCTTCATCTCCTCCCGACTGGACTACTGTAACTCTCTTCTCTTTGGCATTAATTCCAGCAACATCAACCGACTCCAACTGGTCCAGAATGCAGCCGCCCGACTCATTTCTCACACCAAATCCTGGCACCACATCACCCCAGTCCTCAAGGAACTTCACTGGCTTCCCATTTCCCACCGGATCATCTACAAAATCCTGGTCATCGCCTACAAAGCTCTCAACCACTTGCCCCCCCCCCCCCCCCCCCCCCCCCCCCCCCCTTATCTCACTGACCTGCTCACCCCTACCAACCCTCACGGTCCCTTCAGATCCATTTCAGCCGGTCTCCTCTCCATTCTGAAATCCAACCTCTGCACTTTTGGAGACAGAGCCTTCTCCAGGGCAGCTCCCAGGCTCTGGAACTCCCTCCCACAATTGATCCGAACTTCTGAGTCCCTCACCATCTTCCATCCTGCCTCAAGACCCATCTCTTCACCTCTGCATACCCTTAGCCCCATGTCCCCCTCCCCTTTGCATCTCTGTCTTACTGCTCTATTTTGTTTTGTTCTTTACTCACCATGTAAAGCTACTGAGTCTTTGTAAAGCGCTATACAAATAAAATGTATTATTATTATTATTAGTGGAGGCCCTGGTCCTGTCTCCCTCTCCCTCATCACTCACCCCTCTCCCCCGCCAGCCCTCTGCGGCAATGATGGTCCCGTCTACCCGTCCACATGCTTTCGTGGCGCTCGTTGACATTCTGGTCAATGGAATAACGACTCACTTTGTTAACCGTCGCCACTCCTCTCCCATCATCAACATGTCCCGCTTAACTGCCTTTGTCACAACTCTCTCTGTAAGTTGTTCAAACACGTCCTCGACTCCTTCACTTCCATCCCCAACTCGAATCAACCAAATGGGTTCCTGCCGTGCGGTCATTATTTTGTTCCTTTAAACATGGCCAATGTTGGTCAGCAGAGCCGCAACCAATTCTGATATAAGCATGTACAAATTTGAAAGGCATAGATAGGATCGAGGGAGACAGAAACTTATTTATTTCACGCAGCAGAAATGTTAACGTCTGGAGGGCATAGTTTCAAGTTGGGACGGACCATATTTAAAGGGGAAGTGCGGGGCGGCTTCTCCACACAGAGGGAGACGGGCGCTTGGAACGCGCGGCCAGGTGCCGTGGTAGAGGAAGATACAATGATGGCATTTAAGATTCTTTATAAAAGGCACGTAGTTATGAATGGAATGTAGGGAAATGGATCACGTGCACGCAGAGGAGATGATTTTTACAGCATTATGTTCGGCAAAGGCATTGTGGACCATGTGCCTGGGCTATTCTGCGTTTTATGGTCTCACTTCCATTATATCCCACTTTGAATTCCCTTCGCTCAGCGCAATTGTGTTGACCGTTCCTGAGGCTGAATCTTCCGATCTGAACATCATAATTCTCCATTCCGGCGTGAACAAGCCACGAACCACGAGATGGGTAGCAAAAACCCAATGCCTACGTACAGATGCCGTAATTATGATTAAGTGATCTAAACGCATAGGAATAAATACAGTTGCAAGCTGTTGGGGTTTGGTGAGTAGACTTGGTCCCGGCGTCTCGGAATGGAGAGCCACTGTACAGATATAGATAAGCTGAGGTTCCTAAATACGATGGAGAAACGCCTGCATTTATATTTGGTAGCAGACGGAAATCTATCTCCCGAATGACCGTTCACACAGGACATTGTGCTCATTCCCAAACCTTCGTTGATGGATATTTATTTATTAATGTTGACAGGATTACACCACATGCTGGGTTTTTTAATTACATTGCTCTCCGTTTGACTATAAGACTATCCATGTACCAGATTCCGAACAAACTCTTCATCACCCGTCAACGTCACTAGTGAACTGTGTATGGGAAGCCTCGAACTGCTCCAAAGGATGACGTTACGACAACGTAATACCCTCCATCACAAATAGGTGAGGTGAAAGCCACCGATGCCTTGGCGGTGTGCGATGAGGCATTGGTAGAGTTAGTGCTTGGGCGCAGTGGAATCAAATATCCCATTTATATACCTCTGTTCTTGCCTCGGAACAATTCCAACTGCAAATACTTCCTGAAAAAGCTTCGGTATGTTCCCAGCAACCCTCACCAAATTCTACAAATGCGCCGTAGAAAGTATTTTATCAGAGAAACTATGTTATTGGTCAATATTCTAGCAGTCGGCTTGCCATATAATAATTTTACCCATGAGATAAAATTCTCTCCCATTTGAATGTTTTTGCAATACTTTGAAGAGGTATTCCCATTTGGTTGAATGCTTTTTCTGCATGTAAAGAAATAATTGATGTCTTCTTCTTCAATTTTATATGAATGCATTATATTAAGCAAACGTCTCAAATTGTTAAATAAATATATCATGCGCATAAACCCTGTTTTATCCGCATTTATTAATTTACTAACATATTTACCCAATCTTCTCGCTAAGGTCTTCGCTTTTTTTTCTGATCTGTATTTAACAGTGCGATGGCTCTATATGAACCAGGGTCTTCTAGATCTTTATCTTTTTTAGGTATAAGTGTAATAGTCCATTCGGCTAATGTTTCTGGTAGTGTTTGTTCTTTAAAAGCGCGTGTGTACAGTTTTGTAAGGTGACGAGATTATCTCGTAAAATCTTTTATAAAATTCATAACTAAATCCATCAGGTCCTGGCGTTTTCCGTTCTTCCGCGAATTTATTGTCTCTTCTATTTCTTTCACTGAGACCTGAGCTCCTAATTCCTTTTGTTCCAACAGATTAAGTTTTGGGAGGTTACAATTATCCCCCAAAAAATATGACTTTAGTGTTATCTATTATAGCGGACAGGAGAGCCCTTCAAAGGGTCATCAACACCGCACAAAAAATCACTGGCTGCCCACTGCCCTCCCTGAAGGACATCTTCAGCTCTCGCTGCCTTGGCAGGGCAGCCAACATCCTGAAGGACCCTTCCCACCCTGGACACAACCTGTTCCACCTGCTGCCCTCTGGCAGACGGTACAGGTCTTTCAAAACTCGCACAAACAGACTCAGAAACAGCTTCTACCCCATAGCCATACGTGAACTTAACAATGCAAAATAAGAAATAACACTGACATTCAACTGAATGGTTCTACCTCAGCTGCTATTGTTATTTATCTGTATTTTTTTAATATGTATATATTTTTACCTTTTCTTATATATTTAAAATTGCTCTTGTGAATCGCACCGTGGGATTGACTTTTAAATTTCGTTGTACCATGTACAATGACAATAAAGAGATTCATTCATTCATTCATCTGATGAGGTTTTGGATGTATATAAGTTTTGATAAAATTGAGCAAATCTTGTATTAATGTCTTTAGGTAATGTTAACCATTCACCTTTATCTGATTTAATTTTGGAAACCGTATTTTCCTTTTCCCGTTTTTCAGTTGACGTGCCAAACGTTTATGTGGTTTATCGCAGATTTCAAAATCTTCCTGTTTTGTAATTTGAAATACTTATTACTCTTGCAGATACAATTCTGTTTAATTTAAATTTCAGTATTATCTTAATGTGTTTGTCTATAGTTGGGTCTTTAGCATTATCTAGATACAATTGTCTAATTTGTTCTTCTAGCTTCAATTGTTCAGTATTATTATTTTTATTTTGAAACGCTCGATATGAGATTATACCTCCTCTGATAAATGCCTTCAAAGTTTCCCATAATAATGAGGCTGAAAAGTGTCATTAGTCTAAAAAAAAGTTCCATCAGTAGTTTTAGATATGCACAACCCTGTGGGTTGTTTAAAATTTGGGGATTGAACCTCTTGAACGATTTTTTATTAGGCATTCCTAGTTTTAAGAAAAAGGTGATCAGAAATTATACTATTATGATATTTAGGATTAATTGTATACGGAATTAATTTCGTATCCACTAGAAAATAGTCGATACGCGAGTACGTTTTATGTACTATTGAGTAAAAAGAGTATTCCCTTCCAACTGGATTAGCAACCCTCCATACGTTTGTTATATTTGTGTTTTTTCATGTATGTATTTAGAAGTTCACTGGCTTTCGATTTTATATTAATCCTCTTTTGTTGAGCAGATTTATCCATCTAAAACGCAATTGAAATCTCCCCCAATTATCATATTTTGATCATTAAACTTAAAATTATATCCAGGATTTTTTTATTCCCTGCCAGTTTTCTTTCATAATCTATTTTCTCTTTCCTAATTAATCCCTTTGTCGTATTTTCCCTTTCCTCTGATGGAGTCTGAATTTCTTCCAGTCCTCTGGTAGGCTGCTTTTTCTGTCTAATTTGTATGCTTCATCTTTTGTTTTGATACTATCCATGATTTCCCTTATCCACGGATGCACTACCTTCCATGATTTATTCTTTTGCCAAACTGGGATGAACAATTGTTGTAATTCATCCATGCAGTCTTTAAATGCCTTCCATTGCATATCCACCGTCAACCCTTTAAGAATCAATTGCCAGTCTATCTTGGCCAATTCACGTCTCATACCTTCAAAGTTTCCTTTCTTTAAGTTCAGAACCCTTGTTTCTGAATTAACAATGTCACTATCCATCCTAATGAAGAACTCAACCATATTATGGTTACTCTTGCCCAAGGGGCCACGCACAACAAAACTGCTAACGAACCCTTACTCATTACTCAATACCCAGTCTGGAATATGGACTCGACAAGCATAGGCTTCTTCCTATCCCTTTTCGAACGAGTCTAATTTGTATTATGTTGATATTGGCTTTTGATTTTTTAATTTATGTATGTACATATATGTTATGTATATGTGTGTATGTATATATGTATATGTATGTATGTGTGTATGTATATATGTATGTATATATCAATTTTCCTTTTATTTATCCTTCATCTTTTATTTTCTTCTTTTTTTTTAATCGTTCGAAATAAAGATATCATTCATTCAGAATAGACTGTTCTCTCGTTGGTTCCTCTACATGTTGGTTTAGAAAATTATCCCGCATACATTCCAATAAGGCCTCTTCCTCAGGACCCCTGCCAATTTGATTCACCCAATCTATATGTAGATTGAAGTCACCCATTATAACTGTTTTACCTTTGTTGCACACATTTCTAATTTCCTATTTGATGCCATCCTAAACTCCACTACTACTGTTAGGTGGCCTGTACACAACTCCCACTAGCGTTTTCTGCCCTTAGTGTTTCGCAGCTCTACCCACATTGATTCCACATCCTCCAAGCTAATGTCCTTCCTTTCTATTGCGTTAATCTCCTCTCCAACCAGCAATGCTACCCCACCTACTTTTCCTTTCTGTCCATCCCTCCTGAATATTGAATATCCCTGGATGTTCAGCTCCCAGCCTTGGTCACCCTGGAGCCATGTCTCCGTGATCCCAACCATATCATAGACATAGAAACATAGAAATTAGGTGAAGGAGTAGGCCATTCGGCCCTTCGAGCCTGCACCGCAATTCAATATGATCATGCCTGATCATCCAACTCAGTATACCGTACCTGCCTTCTCTCCATACCCTCTGATCCCCTTAGCCACAAGGGCCACATCTAACTCCCTCTTAAATATAGCCAATGAACTGGCCTGAACTACCCTCAGTGGCAGAGAGTTCCAGAGATTCACCACTCTCTGTGTGAAACAATTTTTGTAGTTCATCCATGCAGTTTTTAAATGTATTCC
Organism: Leucoraja erinaceus; assembly: GCF_028641065.1. Classification (NCBI taxonomy): domain Eukaryota; kingdom Metazoa; phylum Chordata; class Chondrichthyes; order Rajiformes; family Rajidae; genus Leucoraja; species Leucoraja erinaceus. Next base: position 166,839 of record NW_026576108.1, on the reverse strand, counting down.
ATTGCATATCCACCGTCAACCCTTTTAGAATTAATTGCCAGTCAATCTTGGCCAATTCACATCTCATACCCTCAAAGTTACCTTTCTTTAAGTTCAGAACCATTGTTTCTGAATTAATAATGTCACTCTCCATCCTAATGAAGAACTCAACCATATTATGGTCACTCTTGCCCAAAGGGCCACGTACAACAAGACTGCTAACTAACCCTTCCTCATTGCTCAATACACAGTCTAAAATAGCCTGCTCTCTCGTTGGTTCCTCTACATGTTGATTTAGATAACTATCACACATACATTCCAAGAAATCCTCTTGCTCAGCACCCCTGCCAATTTGATTCAACCAATCTAGATGTAGATTGAAGTCACCTATTATAACTGTTTTCCCTTTGTCGCACGCATTTCTAATTTCCTGTTTGATACCATCTCCAACTTCACTACTACTGTTAGGTGGCCTGTACACAACAGCCACCAGCGTTTTCTGCCCCTTAGTGTTTCGCAGCTCTACCCATACCGATTCCACATCCTCCAAGCTAATGTCCTTCCTTTCTATTGCGTTAATCTCCTCTCTAACCAGCAATGCTACCCCACCTACTTTTACTTTCTGTCTATCCCTCCTGAACATTGAATATCCCTGGATGTTCAGCTCCCAGCCTTGGTCACCCTCGAGCCATGTCTCCGTGATCCCAACTATATCATAATCATTAATGGCTATCTGCACGTTCAACTCATCCACCTTATTACGTGCCATGAACTTGGCTGCTGCTGCATTCCCCTGATGAGTCATCTCCCTCAACAGTATCCAAAATGGTATACCTGTTTAGGAGGGAGATGACCGCAGGGGACTCCTGCACTACCTGCCTACTGCTTTGCTGGCTATTGGCCACCCGTTCCCTCTCTGTCCTCTTACCTTTTACCTGCGGTGTGACCAACTCACTGTACGTGCTATCCACGACTTTCCCAGCATCGTGGATGCTCCAGTATGAATCCAGCCGCAGTTCCAATCGTTCAATGCGGTCTGCCAGGAGCTGCAGCTGGACACACTTCCTGCAAACGTAGTCACCAGGGACACCGACCATATCCCTGATCTCCCACATGTTGCAGGCTGAGCAAACCACAGGGCCAATCTCCACTGACATATCTTACTCCCAAATGAGCTCTATATTAAATCTTAAAAAACACAAAACTTTATCCTTTAAACTTTACTAATAAATACTAATAAATACTGTACACTTAACTCCCAGAATCCTTAACCTGAAGGCAGAAATGTAAAAATGTAAACCCGGTCCTCTTCCACCAATCAGAGGCTTCCACCATATCATATTCATTAATAATGATCTGCACATTCAACTCATCCACCTTATTACGAATGCTCCTTGCATTGAGACACAAAGCCTTCGGGCTTGTTTTTACAACACTCTTACCCCTTATACAATTATGTTGAAAAGTGGCCCTTTTTGATTTTTGCCCTGGCTTTGTCTGCCTGCCATCCACAGCCAATGTTTGTTGCACACATCATGATATAGAAACACAGAAACATAGAAACATAGAAATTAGGTGCAGTAGTAGGCCATTCGGCCCTTCGAGCCTGCACCGCCATTCAATATGATCATGGCTGATCATCCAACTCAGTATCCCATACCTGCCTTCTCTCCATACCCCCTGATCCCCTTAGCCACAAGGGCCACATCTAACTACCTCTTAAATATAGCCAATGAACTCGCCTCAACTACCCTCTGTGGCAGAGAGTTCCAGAGACAGTAGTTGTCTGCAGGACAATAATTGCCCTCTGACGTTGCTCTTTGCATAAAGTGGCTGCTTGCATTTCCTTAAGTCAGAGACGACACACAGAATCAGAATTAGGCCATTCGGCCCAACAAGTTTACCCCACCATTCATTCATGGCTGTACCTCCGCCCTCCGCTCAGTCCGCAATAACCTACCTGAGACTAAGCGGAGGTTGGGCAATCGTTTCGCCGAACACCTCCGCTCAGTCCGCAATAACCTACCTGTCAGCTGATTTACATCGGTGAGACTAAGCGGAGGTTGGGCGATCGTTTCGCCGAACACCTTCACTCAGTCCGCAATAACCTACCTGAACTCCCGGTGGCTCAGCACTTCAACTCCCCCTCCCATTCTCAATCCGACCTCTCTGTCCTAGGTCTCCTCCATTGCCAGAGTGAGCAACACCGGAAATTGGAGGAACAGCACCTCATATTCCGCCTGGGCAGCTTGCGTCCTGATGGCATGAAAGTTGAATTCTCCCAATTTTGCTAGCCCTTGCTGTCTCCTCCCCTTCCTTAACCCTCGAGCTGTCTCCTGCCATCCCCTCGCCCTCGGGCTCCTCCTCCTCCCTTTTTCCTTCCTTCTCCCCCCCCCCCCCCATCAGTCTGAAGAAGGGTTTCGGCCCGAAACGTCGCCTATTTTCTTCGCTCCATAGATGCTGCTGCACCTGCTGAGTTTCTCCAGCAAATTTGTGTACCATTCAATCATGGCTGATCTATCTCCCCCCAACCCCATTCTCCTGCCTTCTCCCCATAACCCCTGACACCCGCACTAATCAACAATCTATCTATCTCTGCCTTATATATACCACTGAGTTGTGGCCTCCACCACGGTCTGTGGCAACGAATCCCACAGATTCACCACACACTGGCTAAAGAAATTCCTCCTAATTTCCTTCCTAAAGGAAGGTCCTTTAATTCTGAGGCAGTGTCCTCTGGTCCTAGACTCTCCCACTAGTAGAAACACCCTCTCCACATCCACTCTATCCGGGCCTTTCACTGTTCGGTGAAGTTTCAATGCCCCCGCCCCCCCAATCTTCTAAACTCCAGCAAGTTCAGGCCCAGTGCCAACAAACGCTCATCGTACGTTAACCCACTCATTCCTGGGACCGTTCTTGTAAACACTAACTCTTTTGTCTTGCTGATGTTGAGGGATGAATTGTTTTCCTGACATTAGGTGCAGGAGTAGGCTCTTCAGGACAGAAGGTTCTCAATATCTTTCCCATGTTCTATCTCATCTTTGCTGCTCCTGTGGCTGAAATAGTGTTCTGACCAGTGGACGGACATTGTGGGTGGCAAGGTCATGACCCTGAGGGACATTGGTGTCAAGTTTCACGGTGGGGGGAATGTTCTGACCAATTCTAACGTCTGAGAAGTGAATAGTGATGATTTGTTAATTCATCATGGCTGAAGCAGCTGGGCTCACTTCTGACTATACTTTACTGTGGACATTTAAACAGGAAAAGTAAACTTTCTTTATTAACAATGAATGACGCAGAGAAAGGAGAATGTTACTCTTGGAAGTTCATAGAGTCACAGCATGGAAACAGGCATAGAAATAGCCCACCATGGAAACAGGTGGCTCTTCCCTCACTTGCCCACACCGACCAACATGCCCCATCTACACTAGTCCCACCCCGACCAACATGTCCCATCTACATTAGTCCCACCCCGACCAACATGCCCCATCTACACTAGTCTCACCCCGACCAACATGCCCCATCTACACTAGTCCCAACATCCCATCTACACTAGTCCCACCCCGACCAACATGCCCCATCTACACTAGTCCCACCCGACCAACATGCCCCATCTACACTAGTCCCACCCCGACCAACATGCCCCATCTACACTAGTCCCAACCCGACCAACATGCCCCATCTACACTAGTCCCACCCCGACCAACATGCCCCATCTACACTAGTCCCACCCCGACCAACATGCCCCATCTACACTAGTCCCACCCCCACCAACATGCCCCATCTACACTCCCACCGACCAACATGCCCCATCTATACTAGTCCCCACACCGACCAACATGCCCCATCTACACTAGTCCCACCCCGACCAACATGCTCCATCTACACTAGTCCCACCCCGACCAACATGCCCCATCTACACTAGTCCCACCCCGACCAACATGCCCCATCTATGCCCCATCTACACTAGACCCACCCTGACCAACATGCCCCATCTACACTAGTACCACACCGACCAACATGCCCCATCTACACTAGTCCCACCCTGACCAACATGCCCCATCTACACTAGTCCCACCCCGACCAACATGCCCCATCTACACTAGTCCCACCCCGACCAACATGCCCCATCTACACTAGTTCCACCCCGACCAGCTTTCCCCATCCACACTAGTCCTACCACTAGACCAACATGCCCCATCTACACTAGTCCCACCTGCTCGCGTTTCGCCCATATCCCTACAAACCTGTCCTATCCATGTACCTATCCAAGTGTCTCTTGAATGTTGTGATAGTCCCTCCCTCAACTACCTCCCCCGGCAGCTCATTCCATACACCCATTCCGGCTATGTGGAAAAGTTGCCCCTGATTGGCATTATTAATGTGAACCATTTGTGCACAACTGCTGATGTGAATAATAAGTGAAATGATAGATAGCAAAAATACAAAGTGGTGCAGCGGTAGAGTTGCTGCCTCACAGCGCCCGAGACCCGGGTTCCATCTTGAATACAAGTGCTGTCTGTACGGAGTTTGCACATTCTCCCTGTGACCTGTGTGGGTTTTCTCCGAGTGCTCCGGTTTCCTTCCGCATTCCAAAGACCTGCTGGTTTGTAGGTTAATTGGCTTCTGTAAAATTGTCCCTAATGTGTGTAGGATGGAGCTAGTGTACGGGGTGATCATTGGTCGGCGATGACTCGTTGGGCCGAAGGGCCTGTTTCCACACAGTATCTCTAAAATCTAAACAATATCCAGTGACTTGGGCTCCACCGCCCTCTGTGGCAATGAATTCCACAGATTTACCACCCTCCGGCTAAAGAAATTCCTCCTCACCTCCTTCCTTTCTAAAGTCATGGGTGGGAAAGGCAGAGAGGGTGAGGGGCCAGACGTGGGCATGTGGGACTAGCTTCGATAGGCATGCCTGTGTGTTTATGTGATGTGGAACTGACGGGGCTCAGCAGGGTAGTAGTTTGATGCTTCAGCCTGCAGCAACCCAGGAGAACTGTGTTCCAAATGCTTCATTAGTTTGTTCTGCACATCGACCGGGTGGTGATGAAATCTCCCGTTCACACGCAGCCGCCATAGCAAACAGTACATACAGTGATGACAAACGCAATAAATGCAATATCCAATGCAGAACAGTGCAAGATTATGTTGCAGAAAGCCCGACGTAGCAGACCAGAGGGGCCAAAGGGCCTGTCTCCGGACAGGGCGACCACCGACGCTGTCCGTGTGGAGTTTGCACGCTTCCCCCTCCGTGGTGGGCCGGATGCGGGTCGGGGCAGGGCAGGGGCTCAGCCTTCCAAACCTCAATCCAAGTGCCGCCCCGACCTTCCCTCCCCGGACAACAACTGAGGGGAAAAACACAGACAAAACCTCTTCCAACCCCCCAAATCCCTCAGGGAATGCCCCTGACCTGTCTTTGAAATGAAGCTGTCACAATTGTGCACGATCAGTCAGCATTATCCTTTTTTTTTAAATATAGACAAAAGCTTATCAAGTTCAAGTTGGAATTTATTGTCACATGCACCAATTAAGGTATAGTAATATTTGAGTTACCGTACAGCCATACTAAGTGAAAAGCAACAAGACACACAGCCACATAAAATAACATTTAACATAAACATCCACTACAGCAGAATCCACATTCCTCATTCTGATGGAAGGTAATAAAGTTCAATCATCTTCCCCGTTTGTTCACTGGTGAACCCTCCAGTCTCCACTCGCTGCTGACACATTACATAAAAGTCCCTTTAAACTTCCATGATCCAAAGACATCCTCATGAGGAAGGCCTATGCTTGTACAGCTATCCAGCCAGAAGACGCAAAAGCATTGCGGGAGTTTCCGATATTTCTTAGAAGTACGGATAGATAGATAGATAGATCCTTTATTGTCATTCAGACCTTTCGGTCTGAACGAAATTATGTTGCCTGCAGTCATACACAGAAGCAATAATAACAAACCATACAATAAACACAAATTAAACATCCACCACAGTGAGTTCACCAAGCACATCCTCACTGTGATGGAGGCAAAGTCTTAGTCTCCATCTCATCCCTCCTTGTTCTCCCTCTGCGCTGAGGCGATTGATCCAAGCCGGAGATGCCGTTCTCCAGTCCACGGACCTCCATGGTGATGTCGCTGCCGCTAGCCGGAACGCCGTCTCCGCTCCGAGACGACCCGCCACAGCATCAGCTCCGGGCAGCCGCCCCAGCTCTGGGTCCCGCAGTCTCTGCTCCGGGCCCCTGCCCCAGCTCCGGGTCCCACAGTCTCCGTTCCGGGCAGCCGACCCAGCTCTGGGTCCCGCAGTCTCCGCTCCGGGCCCCTGCCCCAGCTCCGGGTCCCACAGTCTCCGCTCCGGGCTGCTGCCCCAGCTCCAGGTCCCACAGTCTCAGCTCCGAGCCCCACTGCATCAGCTCCAGGCCGCCGCCGAAAGCCAGAACGCCGCACCAGCAAGTCGGGCCACTGCTGCCTTAGCCCGGAAGACAGCCAGCCTCTTGTTGGTGAGTCCTGGCTGGCTCTGCCTCTGTAGCCTCGAGGTCGGTCACAGGTTGGAGGCCGCCAGCTCCGCCATTAGGCCTCAGTGCAGACGGAGGCAGAGAAGGGGATACTACACGAAAAAACTACCCTCTTAGACCACATGCAAGAAATGAATGCTGTTAGAAACATGAAAATGATCACTCTAAAACTGCCCTATAGACTTAGAGAAAAGATGAAGCTGGTCTGTTAGAGGAAATTGAGAATCGAGAGCCAAGCTTCCTGATCTGGGGAACTTCATAGAAAAGGAAGTACGGTTCATGTCAAATTTATGCTATGCTATTCAAGATCCTAAACCAATCGCAACTGTCAAAGGTTCTACCTTTACTAAAACAAAAGGAAGATCAGGACCTAAGGGAAGTAGTTTTGATTCCGCTGTAAATACCTGCAGAAACGAAAGGCCAAAAGGAAGAAGATACATCTACTGTTAAGCCAAGATGGTTCTGCTTGTCATCCAGCAAGCAGAAGACAGAGGAATGACAAAGAGATGGCCCACGAGGGAAGGGAAGGGGGGCTGTCGATGACTGGTCAGCTCGGACCTTGCATCCCACCCCAAGAATGGACACCGCATTCTTGACAGGGCCAAGGAGAGCTTGTAATAGGAACACTTCTCCATCCGTTTCCCACCACGGATGGCTGACCTGCTGAGTTCTACCGGCACTTTGGAGGGGAATGGACAGGCGACGTGTCGGGTCTGGACCCTTCTTTGGACTGATGGAGTCGGGGGAGAAAGCTGGAAAAAAGAGATGGGGTCGGGACAGACTCCAGGACTTGATTAGGAGGGGGGAGTCTCCTTAATTTGGAGAATTCAATGTTCATGTCATTGGGCTGTAAGCTATGAGGTGCTGTTCTTCCAGTTTGCGTGTCACCTCACTGTGGCAATGGAGGAGGCCCAGGACAAAAAGATCAGTGTGGGAGGGGGAAGGGGAGTTGAAATGGTTGGCAACCGGGAGATCCAGAAGGCCTTGGAGGACCGAGCGCAAGTGTAGGAGGAAATACACGGCCAGTCCTGATACAATAGTAATTAGACAAGAGACAATAGGTGCAGAAGTAGGCTATTCGGCCCTTTGAAACAGCACCACCATTCAATGTGATCATGGCTGATCATCCACAATCAGTACCCCGTTCCTGCCTTCTCCCCATACCCCGGGGAATCAAGGACCAGAGGACATGGGTTCAAGGTGAAGGGGAAAAGATTTAATAGGAAACTGAGAGGTAACTTTTTCACACAGAGGTTGGTGGGAGTATGGAACAAGCTGTCACAGAAGGTAGTTGAGGCTGTGACTATCCCAACCTTTAAGAAACAGTTCGACAGTTACATGGATAGGGCAAATCCAAATACAGGCAGATGGGACTCGTGTAGCTGGGACATGTTGGTTGGTGTGGGCAAGTTGGGCCGAAGGGCCTGTTTCCACACTGTATCACTCTATGGCTAACACAAAGTGCTGGAGTAACTCAGTGGGACAGGCAGCAACTCTGGAGAGAAGGAATGGGTGACGTTTCGTGTTCACACTGAAGAAGGGTCTCGACCCTGAAACATTACCCATTCCTTCCAGCATTTTGTGTCTAGCTAAACAGCACCTATCCATGTGGTGGTGTGCCAGCAGGCTGGAGGAGCGGGCAAAGGCCTTGCCACAGGACGGGCAGGTGTGGGTACGCCAGTGCTGCCACAGGCAGGACATGTGGATGAAACCCTTGCCACATACAGCGCACACAAAGGGTCTCTCTCTGGTGTGTATCCGCTGGTGCTCCCGCAGCCCCCATGCTCTCTTATCACGGTGGGAGCAGCTGCTCGCCGGCGTGGGTCCTCCGGTGCTGCCGCAACCCCCGCAAGCTGTCAAACTCCTCACCGCAGTACGGGCAGTCGTAAGGCTGGCCACTGGTGTGCACGCGCTGGTGAGACAGGGCGTGGGTGGCCGTGGCAAAGCGCTCTCCACACACCGGGCTGGGGACGGGACGGTCGCCGGCGTGCACCCGCTGGTGGGACCGCAGATGGGCGGAGCAGATGAAGCCCTTGCCGCATTGGATGCAGATGTAGGGGCGCTCGCCGGTGTGGGTGCGCTTGTGCTTGATCAGGTTGCTGGAGGAGGTGTAGCTCTTGTCGCACTGGGCGCAGGTGTAGGGACGCTCGCCGGTGTGGGTGCGCTGGTGCTTCATCAGTTTGCTGGAGGAGATGAAGCCCTTGCCGCACTGGGCGCAAGTGTAGGGACGCTCGCCGGTGTGGGTGCGCTGGTGCAGCAGCAGGTTGCTGGACTGAGTGAAGCCCTTGCCGCACTCGGCACAGGTGTAGGGGCGCTCGACGGTGTGGATGCGCTGGTGGTACAGCATGCTGCTGGAGCAGGTAAAGCCCTTGCCGCACTGGGCGCAGGTGTAAGGGCGCTCTCCGGTGTGGATCCGCTGGTGGTACCGCAGGCTGCTGGAGCAGGTGAAGCCCTTGCCGCACTGGGCACAGGTGTAGGGGCGCTCGCCGGTATGGGTGCGCTGGTGCACTAGCAGGCTGTTGGAATGGGTGAAGCTCTTGCCGCACAGGGTGCAGGTGTAGGGCTGCTCCCCGGTGTGGGTGCGCTGGTGGTCCACCAGGCTGCTGGAGCGGGTGAAGCTCGTGCCGCAGTCGCTGCAGGTGTAGGGGCGCTCCCCGGTGTGCACGCGCCTGTGCTCCTTCAGGACCGACAACGACTTGAAGCCTTTGTCGCAGTCAGAGCAGGTGAAGGGCCGCTCACTGCTGTGCACCCGCTGGTGATTCCGCAGCCCATGCAACCGGGCAAAGCTCTTACCACAGGTGGAGCAGCCATGGGGCTTCTCGCCCGTGTGCACCTGCCGGTGCC